>NC_140172.1:46111098-46228513 GCF_963971535.1 Notolepis coatsorum | reverse complement strand
AGAGAGAGAGAGAGAGAGAGAGAGAGAGAGAGAAGAGAGAGATGAGAGAGAGAGAGGGGTGGGGGGGGGTGATATTGAGAGACACATCAACTCACATCAAAGCATTGCTGGGGTGGGGGGGGGGGAGACAGAGGACAGAGAGACAGAGAGAGACACAGAGAGAGAGAGAGAGAGAGAGAGAGAGAGAGAGAGAGAGAGAGAGAGAGAGAGAGAGAGAGAAGAGAGAGAGAGAGAGAAGAGAGAGAGAGAGAGAGAGAGAGAGAGAGAGGGGGGGTGATATTGAGAGACACATCAACTCACATCAAAGCATTGCTGGGGTGGGGGGTGGGGGATGGGATGGGGGGGGTGGGGGTTACTAACACCTGTATGTATGCCTAACAGATCTAACAATGTGCATTGAGCCATGCCACATCAAAGCACATCAAAAGACCACAACGTGGCTACTGGCTAGTGCTACTTCAATCAAGGTCATTTACCATGCTGCATTGAGACCAGATCAAAGACCACGTGGCGATATCATGCATGCAGTCACAAAACATTCTAATTCTAATTGTAATTTTATATGTACTATTATTATGCATAGCCTACCCAGTCTCCTGTTGTACGGCCAAACACCTTCACGTTCGTGCATGGGTTCATCATCGTCCATGTCGTCTTCCATGTCCATTCTGCCTGGACCTATAAAGATATATATATAATAAATCACAGTTAGCATCAATGGTCAAACATTCAATCATAAACCAGGCCATATCTAGGCCGTGCACTTTGCTTTTCATGACATTGACTAAACACATGCATATATTCGCGTTACTGTGTATATACCCCGCGTTACAGACGCAATATAGCGACACAATAATAATAATTCATTGATTTTTATAGCACTTTTCAAAGACCCACATTTGCTGATCATATACATACGCTGCACATGCATATATTAGCTTGCAATGTATCTACAAACATTCGATCATACGAGATACATTCACGCACATGGATTCAATAAACACATGCATATATATATATATATATTATATATATATATATATATATATATATATATATATTCGAGTTACACATGCCTTGTACCCGCTGTAGCTGCGGTAACCGGGGCCCCAACCCGCTTCTTTGTGGCTCTGACCGGGAGCGGGCGCGATCGTTACCGGAGAGCGGTGGCAGCGGCCACGACCGGAGAACTGATCGGTTTGCCGGCCTCACCTGAGGCGGAGGTGCACGGCTTGTCCCAGCGACGGCTGCGGTAACCGGGGCCCCAACCCGCTTCTTTGTGGCTCTGACCGGGAGCGGCGCGATCGTTACCGGAGAGCCGGTGGCAGCGGCCACGACCGGAGAAACTGATCGGTGCCGGCGGAGGTGCACGGCTCGTCCCAGCGGCAGCTGGTGGAACCGGGGCCTGGGTGAACGGCAGTGTAGTCTGGATGTATCGGTCCGGGAGTTTGCCTCTCCTAACCGACTTCCTCGTTCTCCGCATTGTGAATACCTACGCTCAACTATGTACTATAAAAACGGCTATGAAAATCTACGAACTAGTGTTACTAAAACACGGACTAAGCACTTATCTAAAAGTGCTGTACTTGCTACAGTACTGCAACTAATATTACCTGGTACTACAAAAGAAAATAAGTATTACAAAATGAAGAAAATATATTATCAATCACTACTACTACTAGAAATACTATCACTACTACTATCAATGCTAAATGCTCAAAATCAAATCAAATCAAAACGCTAATCTCTCTCTATCTCTCTATCTATCTATCTCTCTCTCTCTCTCTCTCTCTCTCTCTCTCTCTCAATGATAACTGTATTCACAAAATCCGAAGACGCACTGAGCTCACGCTGTGTGTGCTCAGGTTAAATATCAGGTGGGCAGGTCAAGATCGTCACGATCTTTACTATCGACCAATCACAGCAGAGATCCATCATCCTTATAATAATGCAGGTAGATTGACTGATAACATTATACATGTGTTACAACATAGGGCTATACTGCCACCTAGCGGAATCGAGCGAAGTTGCATGTCTAGACGTTCAGAAATGTGGTAGCAAGATGGCCGCCGATGTCTAGTTCACAAAAAAAATAAATAAAAAATCCGAGAAATCTCGTGAGTGGCACGCAACCACCTAAAAAAAAACGAGAAATCTTGTGAGTGGCACTCAAAGTGTTAAAAGAAAATAATAATTTAAAACAATGAATAAAGTGTGCATGAAATAATAGGGGAAAGAAAACGTTAGGAACTTGTTACATTCACACACACAAGGGCTGATTAATCACACACACCCCTATCTCCCTCACACACACACTCTCCCAGCTCTCTTTCTCTCTTGCCCCTTCCTCATCTCTCTCACCCCCCTCTCTCTCTATATCTCTCACACACACACACACACACACACATACACACACTTCAGAAACAAACATAGTATCAATGAGAGCATAATGAAGAGTGAAGTCTAGTAAAAAAAGTTTTTTATTTTTTATTTTTTTTTGTTAATCTTGAGTTAAAAAAATTAGTGGCATTAATAGAATCGGGCGTTAACGCATTAATATCGCGTTAACTTTGACAGCCTTAATATATATATATATTATGTAAACAAGACAAACGTCTTTCTCTGGTTTGCATTCCCTTAACAATTGTGTGTATTGAGCCGTACTGTATTGTACCCATTCTGCAATCTGTTAAATAAAGTTTTCATTCATTCATTCATATACAGTACTGCACGTGTGTGTGTGTGCGCGCGCACGCCGCGGCAGGTGTACCACTAGCTGTACTATATATGATGCCAATACATTAATCTAATCTAATTTTGATGCGTCGCAAGACTCGCAAGGCACTTCCGGAATTCCATTTTCACGCGGCTGCGTCATTAGTTTCCTTATGAGGAGCTCTGGAGGCGTTGTTTTGTATGCAAATGACCTGAACGGGGACACGCTTTCGTGTTTAAGACATGGTGTCATTCTCCAAGCAGATGTCACAGGTGCGACCGTTTGAGCCACTTAAGACATATTACCAGCACGTTGGGGACTCAGAGTGAACTTGTCATTGATTCTGTCTCAGTCGGTTCCAAGATAAGTCTTCCAAGAGAACTCTTTGGAACATTTTGGGGAATGAGACCCAATGCCTTTTTTCGTTTTTTCTTTTTTTTTTTTTTTTTACCTGCATGGTTTAACCTGTTCCACCCGTGGAATATTTTCGCCTAAAATATATACCTAGGTAAATGCAGGGTGCGAACCATGGGGGAGCTCGGTGAGCCATTGGCTCCCCTAGATCAGACATCAGCTCCCCTGAAAACATGATTTGTGAATTGTTGGGGGGTCTCTAAAATACTGACAATAAATGCTATTTTTGCCATGCATTTCAAATTGTTCTGTAATTTTCTGTATCGTCATCATCGTGTATAATAATAATAAAATTAGGCTATTTTGATGTATTATTAATGATTTGCGCACTAATTCACCGTAATAGACAATAGCATACATCTATGGGGTTGCGGCACTGCAGATATACCCTACTCGTAATACGCATGCAGCATGCATGCTATTCTTGCGTGTACCATTCGGAGTGTGGCGGCGCTGCACTGCAGTCTGCACTCTGCAGGCACAAATAGACGCATCCAGGATAATGTCGAAAGTTAAACGGAATATCAAAGAAGTAAGCCTTCTAACCAAACATGCAGATTTGGAGAATTGGGCAGACCATCAGGACAGGTGGGTAGCGATAATGTTGAATTTTTTTGCCTACTGGAGATGAGGAGTGACTTTTAATAAAACTGCAAGAAAAACAAATGTAATTCTCTCTGCGGCAGTGAGCTGGAGTCTCTCTCTCTCTCTCTCTCTCTCTCTTGCGCGGGCGTCTCTTTCTCTGCGGGCGTCTCTCTCTTTCTCTCTCTCTCTCATTTCTATGCGACAGGCGCGCTCCTTTTCCCAGCGTTTGGGGCATAAAGTTGAAACTAGTTCAACTTTTGGAGAGGAGCGCGCTCATCAAGGTAACTCTTTTCGACCGACTAATCAACATCGAGGAAGTGGCGGAGCCGCGGCAGTTGCACACTGGGTAAATGGAATATTGCTCCACTTCTACAAGGGCCATTTGCATATTCATGGTGTCTAGGGACATCTATGGACCTCAGGGAATGTATTCACAGTGTCAGAAATATTGTGTCTATTACTAGGCTTGCTTAAATTGTGATGAAACAAAGGAGAATATGAATAATGCTTTTTCTTTGCATCTTTGACAGTGAATAACACTATGATAATAATGACCAAATTTAAAAACTGCCACTGATCTCGTTCAGTACCCTCTTGAGATCATGTGTAAAAAAAGTCTAAGGAAATTAATAAATGGAAGATGATTAAACTGAAGGTTCTGTAGATACAGCACTGAATTATCCCATCCGGACTAATGCAATTTGAAATATTATTATAGAATATAGAATATGATGCTTATAAATTACCTTATTATAGCCAATTTGCACATTTATATATATATATACATATATTATCTTTCAAATGCCCGAGTTCAATTTGGATTTAGTATCACCAGGCATTGCATTTTGTTGTTTTGTATGCAAATGACCTGAACGGGGACACGCTTTCGTGTTTAAGACATGGTGTCATTCTCCAAGCAGATGTCACAGGTGCGACCGTTTGAGCCACTTAAGACATTCAGTACCCTCTTGAGATCATGTGTAAAAAAATATCTAAGGAAATTAATAAAGGGAAGATGATTAAACTGAAGGTTCTGTAGATACAGTACTGAATTCTCCCATCCGGACCAATGCAATTTGAAATATTATTATAGAATATAGAATATGATGCTTATAAATTACCTTATTATAGCCAATTTGCACATTTATATATATATATACATATATTATCTTTCAAATGCCCGAGTTCAATTTGGATTTAGTATCACCAGGCATGCATAAGAACAGATAATGACATCTACTGTAATCTACTGTACTTAAAAATTGTCCCCACACTGCAACCGTTTTGAAACAAATTTCAGATCTAATTGTTCTTACATGTTAACAATAGGGAAGAGAAACTAACTGCGTTAAAAAATTTGTCAAAAACGTTACCTTTTGTGGCTTATTATCCCGAATAATAACAGTTATTGAAATAATTCATACAGAACTGTGAACCTTGAACCCCATATAATCTTCCAGGAAGTGTAGTTCGGAAGAATTCCAACGCTGATCGACAGCTATGCAAGGCCTCTACAAAATGGCCGCAAAAAGACTACAATTCCCACGGTTCAAAATGTCCAAAATGGTCGCCCTCTCGACTAGACTTCACCTAATCGAAAAGTTAAATCGATCTAATGGCACTTTTAACCAGTGTTGGGACTAACGCGTTACAATAACGATAACGAAGTTACTTTTGGCGAGTTCTAGTACTCTAACGCATTACTTTTGAAATTCAGTAGCGCTACTTACGTTACTGAATGGTTCGTCACTGCGTTATTAGCGTTATATACGGCGTAGATTGATAGCGAGCGGTAGTGATTATTATTATTATTATTATTATTATTATTATTATTATTATTATTATTATTATTATTATTATTATTATTATTATTATTATTATTATTATTATCCTCATATCCTCTCTGGCTGCGGGGAAATGCTGTGCTGGGGGCGTGTTTTGTTTACTATTCCTGACTGATAATGGCAGCGCCCAGCGCCCTCGCGTATTTCTCTTTTGTCGAGCGAAAAGAAAATAACGTTTTAGTTATGTCATTTGTGTTTTGGCTCAAAGATACTGGAGTCTAAGTTAACGTTAACTACCAGGACTCATCCAAATCCACTCGCCACCCGCGTAGAATGATACGAGGCGACACACAGCAAATGGGACGGAAAACTATTTCCAACTACTTGGAGAGAGAATATACAGTACAACATGGAAATGAGATAAAGAAAATGTTGCTGCTGGAATAACGTTACATCTCGACAGACACTGGTGAGGTGAGTGCAGTGATGTGAATGTAAATGAATGGAAACTCAAGTTGATCAACGAATCTCATCAATACTAATCAAACAATATAAATATAGTCCTTTCATGCACAATTGATATCCTAACTATTCTAACGTTGCAATGCACGATTGATATCTTAAACAACGTTGCAAGACGGTTTATTATAATGAAACACTCCGGCGACAGATATCAAGGCTGTTCAAGCACTTATTTTAAACCTAGAACCTAGACGTGCATGCGCGCAAACCTACAACGTGCCTGCGCTCAACCTCCCCGAGCAATTAGGCACGGTGCATTTCTTATTACGTCGGGACATTTGTGTTTGTGTCAGATTTGTGTTTGTATCTCTAGACCACATTGCTTAGCAGAGTTCAGTGATGTGAATGGAAACTGTCAAGTTGATCAACCGATTTTGAGTAAATGCATAGGAGCAATTTTTTTATTCTTCAAGTAACAAAATAGTTACTTTTCACAGTAACGCATTACTTTTGGGTGTAAGTAACTAGTAACGTAACGGAGTTACTTTTGAAATGAGTAACTAGTAAAGTAACTGAGTTACTATTTTTCAGTAACTAGCACAAGACTGCTTTTAACCTATTGCTAAACTAACGTATTGATGATAATATACATTCTACATGCTTTTGTGACATGTTAGTGATGTTAATACTTGAAAATGTTTGATATTAAAATTGCTAATTGTATGCAATATTGATTTATGACCAGATGCCATTTTGGGACCGGTACCGGTCCCGTCGGGTGGAACAGATTTGTAGAGGCATACAATCTATTTTGATGTCGGTATTAGGTAGCCTATATAAATTATATATAATAGCATAGCCTACATTATGCAACAGTAATTTGCGCATAACGCATGGCACAGACACGTCACACGGAGCCCCGTGAAGCCTGCATACAGTAAACTAACTTGATCGTTAATATAACTGTTGTCCTTGTTGTCATCTTTACGCTTATGAAAACATTTAATAATATTTATAGGCTATAGCAGGGGCGGATTTAGGATTGTAGGAGATCCGGGGCTTAGCCCAGATAGTTCACTTCGACACCACAACCTTTAACTTATACCACCACCTTAAAGCGGACAAAAGGCACTAGAGAACACTTAAATTCACACCCTTTAATTAATTAAGCTATTGCACTCCATTTGAATCGATGTGGCTTGGTGTCTGTCATTTTGGAAATGACACCAGACCACCCTGAAACTACACTCATATTCACGACGGTATAAAACGGAAATGTATGGATGGAAAAATGATCTGTTTTTTGCATCTTGACCGGAAGAAACTCAATGACAATCGACTATATTATTAGATCCATAGCTATAATATATAATATAGCTTTAGGCCTGCAAACACAGCCACGTATCCCCATGTTAAAAGGCGCTGGCCTTTCAACAGTAACAGTAAACAGCGGCATCTGGCGCTGAAAGTGTTAATATGCGTCTTTGTTTATGGTTTGATTATCACTGATACAAAGTAAAATAGTGCAGTGCAATAAAATAGTAAGTAAAATAGAATAAAATAATGCAATAGTGCATTGCAATAAAATAGTTATCATCGTATTTTTTCGGGAGGCCGGTAAGGAGTGCATTACAGTAGTCGAGTCGGCTTGAGATAAAGGCATGGATCTGGTTTTCAGCTTCCTTTCATTTATAAATGGCCGTACTTTAGCTATGTTTCTAAGGTGGAAGAATTCTGTTTTTGTCAACTTAGGTCTGAGTCTACCATAACACCAAGACTTAACTCACTCAAATACAGTTAGCAGCTGGATAGACTACAGATGGAAATTAGCTTCTGCTAAATCTGGTGCAAACATATTTTCATGTAACAATGATTAATTGTCAAAAAAAAAAAAAAAAAAAAAAGGATTATATATATATATATATTTTTTGGAAAATAGATTCGGGGCTTTTCAGAAAACATTCAGGGCTTGAGCCCAAGTACCCCCTAGCCCCGCCCCTGGGCTATAGGCCCTCGTTTGGCCATAATAGCCTATAATGGCTAAATCTCCTCGCTGACGGACCCATGTATAGCCTATATCCTTTATAATGTTATAGGCTATTTTATTTACAGTAGTCTATCTATGATTTGTTTCCATAGCCGGTCTCAGTTATGCTGTGGCTGAGATGGGTCGGGATTAATGAAGCTGCTAGGACTAGACTGCTTCTCGGCTACGAATTAAAGCCACGATTGAAGATAATGTACTTCCTTTCTTAACAATAGCATATACTATAACAATAATACGAGAGCATATAAGAACAATGAATCTCACTGCCATGTATAGCCTGCCTATACGCCATGTGTAGCCTGCCTATGTGATCAATAAAAACGCGACCTTGAATTCCATCACGTCTGTGCGGGAGTGCACAAATAGACTGTGTTAGTCTCAGTGAAGTTTCAATGGAGGTCATCTATTCTAACCAACAAATTGAAGTAGAAAGCATTTCGTTGTGACCAATCTTATTTGGAAACATGACACACAAAATAATAGTATTTATTTTTATTGTAAACAATATTTAATCGCGACAGCCCGTGGGCCTCGCCTTTGCATATGGTTCTGAAAGCTGATGGGAAGTGGCGCCTGTAACTGAGGGGTTACAAAACCCTGACTGTATTAAAGATTGTGATATATTAAACCACTACTAGTTATGTACTTTAATTACTGGCCATACAGTACATGAATATATATGGTGAACACCCACACAAGAATACGGCATTGACACATAAATTATATTGGAGGGTTATTTATTATTATTAAGCAACGTTAGGTTACAGATTGAGAATTAGGCTCGCGCTTGTATGGCGAAGAACATACGTAAAGTCAGTCAAGAGCATAAGTCAATGAGAATAGTAGGAATACTATGATGGGTCTAAGCTGACGCCACCTGTGGTATAGCAATTATATGGGCCACACCGGTACCAACTGGAGACACTGGGTTCCCTCTGGGGTGTAAGGCCGGGAGGGGTAGAGGAATGTTCGGGTACACAGTCTGAGTCAACGAGGAATAAAGAGGCTCCAGATACAGGAGCCGGTGCATGTACTCCCTTGATCAGCAGACAAAAGCAATAGTTGTAATCCAATATGCTCGATAGCATTGACGACAGCTAGCCAGCCCCTTCCACGAGGCGGGCCCGAGTGGTGATCCTCACGAGGTTAAATCCCAAACGACAGTGGAATCAACGGTGCTCTTCTCCGGTGGTCACGGTCCCAAAGCAATATAATCCAACCAGAAATGGTTCTGCAATCGCCGGTGTCGATTCTCCTGTGTACATATCCAACGGTTCTCGTCTAGGACTCCTCGGGTGTGGGCACGGATTTAGGCCGCACAGCCTGGATAAGTGCACTAGCTAAAGACACGACGAACCGATGGTAATGCTGGTCACGGAAGAACTGTAGCCGCACGATACACAATAAATGATCGACTATTACTTCACATTAGATTAAGTCGAACTCAACGTTACTGCGTTAAACTCTGACACTTTAACATTCTATTCGCACGCAGTTCTCAATGCTCTATTTAGATGCAAGGTTGCTCACTTCACTGCACGTTGACTCGTGGTGAAGGCTTGGACATTGAACTTGAACTACTGCTGTTTACACCTGCGCCGTATTTATACGTAAGGTGAATATCTAGTCCCAACCTCAGTTCTTGTCTCGTATTACTACGCAGACTCTGGGCATGTACTGACATGCCCGGAGTTGCCTTTGAACTTGCCGTTGGGGGCTTGGTCGTTGGCGCCTGGGGCCGCTGTCCAATAGGAGAGCGAATATTACTCTGGTTTGTACACAGGTAAAGGGATATTCCGTGTATATATACAAATAATATACAAGGTATATCAAACGATACATATATATATTCAGTTTAATCTGGCCCTTCACAACAGCCGCCTCCTAATTAGTCCGCACCTAATTAGTTAAAAGGAAGACAGATTAATAGTCCTGTCAACTACTCAATGTCTGTTGTGGGGAGTAGGGCAATCTACAAAGTCAGTGGGTCATGATCGTCATCAAGGGAGTCAGGGAGCCTTGGCAATTCTATCAGCCTCGCCACGGGTCGGGTGTGGCGGTGAGGCAGGTCGGCCCTCCTGGGTATACTGGGCTGTGCTCGCCACTGGCGACAGTCTGGTCGAGTCCGCTGGAAGCGACGTACTGCTTCTCTTCCGTTCAGTATCCAATAGCGACGTCGGATCTCAGCGAAGACTCTCTTTGCCCCGGCGTGGTGCACATCCTCGTCGTATTTCTTTATGATGAGCTCGGTGACCTTGTGTCGGCTGTTGAGGACTATAGGAAACTTGACGTCATCCGTTAAGTCCGGGGCCTGTCTCAGACGACCACCCACCCTGATGAGGCCATGGGTGTCGCGCTCGGGGGCCAAGTGGAGCAGTCTGCTGTCTGACAGGACTGGCTTTGATCCCTGCAGGCAGTCTAGCTCGTCGGGGAACGAGTCTCTTTGGGCTCGCTGTAGCAGAAGGAGTTCTGCTTCTTCGTAGTTAGCTGCATTAATGTCGGTAGTGGGGGGAACCTCAGGGTGGTGCCACAGGAATGTCTTTAACTGCGCACGCCTGCAGCCGGTCGCGCTCTGCTTCGCGCTGGGCATGGGCGGCGTCGCGCTCTGCTTCGCGCTGGGCATTGGCGGCGTCGCGCTGTGCATTGGCGCGGTCTCTTTCAATGTTCTCTTCCGTCTGAAGGCGTCTCTCCTCCAGTCTTATGCGGTCGTCTTCACTCCTTTGTTGCGCCTGGAAGCGCTCTCGTTCGGTTGCAGAGTGTTCACGTTCACTAAGGGCTTGCGCTTGGAGTTGCGCGTGAAGGCGCTCTCGTTCCGCTGCAGATTGTTCGCGCTCGCTTGCTTGTTGCGCCTGGAGGCGCTCTCGTTGTTCGCGCTCGCTCATCTGTTGAGCCTGAAGGCGCTCTCGTTCCATGGCAGAGTGTTCGCGCTCACTTAATTGTTGCGCCCGGAGGCGCTCTCGTTCCACGGCAGAGTGTTCACGCTCACTAAGGGCTTGCGCTTGGAGTTGCGCGTGGAGGCGCTCTCTTTCCGTGGCGGAGTGTTCGCGCTCACTAAGCGTCTTTGCTTGAAGTCGATCGTGTTCGGTGGAGGCTGTCAGGGTGGCGATGAAGGCTTGCGCCAGTATCTGGTCCGCCTCGCTGGGGGATGACACTGACGGAGGTGATCGGCTTCTGACAGTGCTCGTTGGAGATCTGTTCTCCTGGCGCGCCCCGAGGTCCATCTCCTGGGCGCGCTTCTCTTCTGGTCGTGTGTCGGGTTCTGTCCCTGGAGCGCTTTCTTTATCCTGGAGCTCTCCGGGGACTATCCCGGTGACGTTGTCTGGAGGTATAGTCATGTCATGTCCCACCTGCGCCGTATTTATACGTAAGGTGAATATCTAGTCCCAACCTCAGTTCTTGTCTCGTATTACTACGCAGACTCTGGGCATGTACTGACATGCCCGGAGTTGCCTTTGAACTTGCCGTTGGGGGCTTGGTCGTTGGCGCCTGGGGCCGCTGTCCAATAGGAGAGCGAATATTACTCTGGTTTGTACACAGGTAAAGGGATATTCCGTGTATATATACAAATAATATACAAGGTATATCAAACGATACATATATATATTCAGTTTAATCTGGATGCAAGGTTGCTCACTTCACTGCACGTTGACTCGTGGTGAAGGCTTGGACATTGAACTTGAACTACTGCTGTTTACACCTGCGCCGTATTTATACGTAAGGTGAATATCTAGTCCCAACCTCAGTTCTTGTCTCGTATTACTACGCAGACTCTGGGCATGTACTGACATGCCCGGAGTTGCCTTTGAACTTGCCGTTGGGGGCTTGGTCGTTGGCGCCTGGGGCCGCTGTCCAATAGGAGAGCGAATATTACTCTGGTTTGTACACAGGTAAAGGGATATTCCGTGTATATATACAAATAATATACAAGGTATATCAAACGATACATATATATATTCAGTTTAATCTGGCCCTTCACAACAGCCGCCTCCTAATTAGTCCGCACCTAATTAGTTAAAAGGAAGACAGATTAATAGTCCTGTCAACTACTCAATGTCTGTTGTGGGGAGTAGGGCAATCTACAAAGTCAGTGGGTCATGATCGTCATCAAGGGAGTCAGGGAGCCTTGGCAATTCTATCAGCCTCGCCACGGGTCGGGTGTGGCGGTGAGGCAGGTCGGCCCTCCTGGGTATACTGGGCTGTGCTCGCCACTGGCGACAGTCTGGTCGAGTCCGCTGGAAGCGACGTACTGCTTCTCTTCCGTTCAGTATCCAATAGCGACGTCGGATCTCAGCGAAGACTCTCTTTGCCCCGGCGTGGTGCACATCCTCGTCGTATTTCTTTATGATGAGCTCGGTGACCTTGTGTCGGCTGTTGAGGACTATAGGAAACTTGACGTCATCCGTTAAGTCCGGGGCCTGTCTCAGACGACCACCCACCCTGATGAGGCCATGGGTGTCGCGCTCGGGGGCCAAGTGGAGCAGTCTGCTGTCTGACAGGACTGGCTTTGATCCCTGCAGGCAGTCTAGCTCGTCGGGGAACGAGTCTCTTTGGGCTCGCTGTAGCAGAAGGAGTTCTGCTTCTTCGTAGTTAGCTGCATTAATGTCGGTAGTGGGGGGAACCTCAGGGTGGTGCCACAGGAATGTCTTTAACTGCGCACGCCTGCAGCCGGTCGCGCTCTGCTTCGCGCTGGGCATGGGCGGCGTCGCGCTCTGCTTCGCGCTGGGCATTGGCGGCGTCGCGCTGTGCATTGGCGCGGTCTCTTTCAATGTTCTCTTCCGTCTGAAGGCGTCTCTCCTCCAGTCTTATGCGGTCGTCTTCACTCCTTTGTTGCGCCTGGAAGCGCTCTCGTTCGGTTGCAGAGTGTTCACGTTCACTAAGGGCTTGCGCTTGGAGTTGCGCGTGAAGGCGATCTCGTTCCGCTGCAGATTGTTCGCGCTCGCTTGCTTGTTGCGCCTGGAGGCGCTCTCGTTGTTCGCGCTCGCTCATCTGTTGAGCCTGAAGGCGCTCTCGTTCCATGGCAGAGTGTTCGCGCTCACTTAATTGTTGCGCCCGGAGGCGCTCTCGTTCCACGGCAGAGTGTTCACGCTCACTAAGGGCTTGCGCTTGGAGTTGCGCGTGGAGGCGCTCTCTTTCCGTGGCGGAGTGTTCGCGCTCACTAAGCGTCTTTGCTTGAAGTCGATCGTGTTCGGTGGAGGCTGTCAGGGTGGCGATGAAGGCTTGCGCCAGTATCTGGTCCGCCTCGCTGGGGGATGACACTGACGGAGGTGATCGGCTTCTGACAGTGCTCGTTGGAGATCTGTTCTCCTGGCGCGCCCCGAGGTCCATCTCCTGGGCGCGCTTCTCTTCTGGTCGTGTGTCGGGTTCTGTCCCTGGAGCGCTTTCTTTATCCTGGAGCTCTCCGGGGACTATCCCGGTGACGTTGTCTGGAGGTATAGTCATGTCATGTCCCACCTGCGCCGTATTTATACGTAAGGTGAATATCTAGTCCCAACCTCAGTTCTTGTCTCGTATTACTACGCAGACTCTGGGCATGTACTGACATGCCCGGAGTTGCCTTTGAACTTGCCGTTGGGGGCTTGGTCGTTGGCGCCTGGGGCCGCTGTCCAATAGGAGAGCGAATATTACTCTGGTTTGTACACAGGTAAAGGGATATTCCGTGTATATATACAAATAATATACAAGGTATATCAAACGATACATATATATATTCAGTTTAATCTGGCCCTTCACAACAGCGCCCGTGTGGAGATTTCCGGCGCCTCAATAGTGCCATGGCTCACCCTGTCCCGCACATCCAGGACTTTTCTGTTCACCTGGCCGGAACCACCATTTTCTCCAAGATGGATTTGGTGCGGGGCTACCACCACGTGCCAGTCCATCCCAGAGACGTGTCCATTCCAATACCGCCGTTATTACCCCGTTTGGACTTTTCGAGTTTTTAAGGATGCCTTTCGGACTCAAGGGGGCAGCGCAGACCTTCCAGCGGTTAATGGACTCGCAGAAAGTGTTAATTGACTCTGTGCTGCGAGGTTTGTCATTTTATTTGTGTATTTAGACGACATCCTGGTGGCCAGCACATCTGCTGAAGAGCATTGTTTGCACCTCCGACAGCTGTTTCAGCGGCTGAATGAAGATGGGCTGATTGTGAACCCGGCCAAGTGTCAGTTCGGCCGGCCAGACATAGACTTCCTGGGCCATCATATCTCTTCACATGGAGCTGTGCCTCTGCCCACCAAGGTGGAGGCGATCACTGACTTCCCACATCCTCGCACCATCAAGCCCCTACAGGAGTTCCTCGGTATGGTACATTTTTATAACCGATTCATACCAGGAGCGGCTCTCTTGATGCACCCTCTGTACGAGGCACTAAGGGGCAAGAAGGACAATCAGGAGGTGGACTGGTCCCCTGAGAGGGTCCACGCATTTGATAGTGCTAAGGCTGCTCTCGCTAATGCTACTATGCTGGCACACCCATATCCGGCCGCTCCAATAGCCCTCACGACCGATGCCTCGGACTATGCTATGGGGGCGGTGTGTGAACAGTGGGTGGCCGGCGCCTGGCAGCCTCTGGCCTTTTTCAGCAGGACACTTTGGGACAACGAGAGGAAATACAGCATGTTTGACAGGGAGCTGCTGGCCCTTTTCCTCGCCACGCGTCATTTTAGGTTCCTGTTGGAGGGCCGGGAGTTCATTGCTTTCGTGGACCACAAGCCTCTGACCTTTGCCATGGCCAAGACCACGGAACGATGGTCGGCACGGCAGCAGCGCCAACTGTCCGCCATTTCGGAATTCACCACAGACCTGCAGCATGTGGCAGGCAAGGACAACCTGGTGGCTGACTGGCTCTCCAGAGTGCGGGTCAGCGGACGGCCACGACAGGACTGAATGAATGAATGAATGAAAACTTTATTTAACAGATTGCAGAATGGGTACAATACAGTAGGTCTCAATACATACAATTGTTAAGGGGATGCAGACCTGAGAAAGACGTTTGTCTTGTTTCCATCAGGGTCCCCCATTTTCATTTCATATAGACATTTATGACATAGGGACATATAGGTATTTAGTACTGATACATTTGTGACATAAGCGGTATTCAAATATACAGTACTGTTACCCCTAGATCCTGACAGAGTATATACATATGATGGGGAGGGGACTGTACATTAGGAGGGGGTGGGTGGGTGGGAGGGAAATATACATACGGCGGGGAGGGAATATATACATGCAGTGGGGAGGAGACTGTCTATTAGGAGGTGGTGGGGGTTTTGGGCATTTACGGTGGCCAGTTTCGAATTGCAGCCTCCCGTAGGTGCTCTTTAAGAGCCGTTTTGAATGTGGGCAGGGATTCACATTCCTTTACAGCTTTGGGTAGGGCGTTCCACATTGTTGTGGCATAATTGCGAAACGTGTTTAGTCCCTTGTTTGAGCCGAATCTGGGTTTAACATGATTTGTTGAGCTTCCTCTGGTGTAGTGGTTGTGGTATTCACTGACCTTTGGGAAGTATTTTGACATGTACATGGGCACCCCGGTCGTATAGTGTATCTTGAAGACCAGGCCCATTGCAAGTTGCTGTACTCTGTCGTCTACTCTAAGCCATCCTAGGTTGTCAAAGTGGGCAGGGGTGAGGTGGGTTCTGGGGTTCAGGTCAAGTAGTAGTCTGACCAGTTTGTTTTGTGATGTTTGTAATTTTGTTTTAAGCGCCTTTGAGGTCCTTTGGTACCATGAGGTGCACGCATAGTCATAGTACCCTTGAATGAGTGCTCCTGCCAGAGTCTTCAGGGTATTCTTGTTTACCAGAGAGGAGATCCGGTACAAGAATCTAGTTCGTTGGTTGACTTTTTTTATTACATTGGATGCCATTTTGTCACAGGAAAGATTTGCCTCTAGGCTGGAACCCAGGTAGGTAATTTCGTCTTTCCTTGTGACAATATTGTCACCCACTGTAACTGAGAAGCCGTCGGTCTTGCTGAGTTTGTTATTTGAACCGAAGAGAATGGACTCTGTTTTGCCCATGTGTAATGATAGTTTGTTATCAGCGAGCCATATGCAGATTTTGCCTAGTTCCGTGCTGAGGGTTTTTTCAACCTGCAATTTGTTCTTGTCAGCGACCAGCAGGGCTGAGTCATCCGCAAACAGGAACAAGTTGCAGTCACAGGCTGACGACATGTCATTTGCATAAATTAGGAAGAGTAGCGGTCCTAGTATGCTTCCTTGTGGAACACCACAGCTCACTGTGAGGGGGGGGGGATAGAGTACCGTTTACCTCTACCATCTGTTCTCTCCCCTCCAGGTAGGATTGCATCCAGCTCACTGATAAGCTATCAAAACCAATTGCCTTTAGCTTGTCCATTAGAATGGAGTGATTGACAGTGTCGAAGGCCTTTTGTAGGTCCAGCATGACCATGCCGCAGTATTTGCCCGCGTCCACCTCTTGTTTGATGTGGTCGTTCAAATAGAGGAGGCATGTGTCAGTGGAGTGGGACGTTCTGAAGCCAGATTGGAATTCGTAGATTAGATTTTTTTCCGCCAGGTACTTTTCGACCTGTTCGTAGACTATTTTCTCCATGACTTTCGAGATGGAGGTAAGAATAGAAACAGGGCGGTAGTTGCCTGGGTCTAATTTGCTGCCCTTTTTGTGCAGAGGGGTCACTCTCGCAATTTTTAAGTCCTTGGGGACGTGCCCCTGTTTTATAGAGAGGTTTATTATGTGTGTGATGACTGGGGTGATGGCGGCTGCTGCGTCTCTGAGGAATTTGGAGGGGATGTTGTCATGGCCAGTGGCCTTGTTAGGTTGGAGGGCGCTAAATTTTTTGAGTACCTCATCGGTTGTTACCATTTCAAGTTTGAAGTCGTCTTTGTGGACCCCTAGGTTTTTGTAGTATGCTACTATGTGTTCTACCCCATAATGCCCTGAGTGGGAGGGTAGTTTGTTTACCAGTGTTGTGGCTATGTTTGTGAAGAAGATGTTTAAGTAATTGGCTACATCCAGCTTGTCTGTGATGAGCGTGTTGTCCGTCTTTATGTTTATGTTTGAGAATCTGGTTTTAAGTTTTTTACTGCAGCCTAGTTGATTATTGAGTAATTTCCAAAGTTCGCGGGGTTTGTTTTTGTTTTCCTCAGTTTTGTCGTTGATGAAATTTCTTTTTGCGGTTCTGATCATGGTGTTTACGTCATTTCTTAGTCTGTTTCTTTGGATTTTTAGTTCAACCACGTGGGCTTGGAGTTCACTGTTTGAGCTATTGGAAAGCTTTGTCTGACTTTTATGAAGTTCAGAGCATTTTTTGTCTCTGGTTTTCATAGCGGCCAGTATTTCAGTGTGCATCCATGCCTCAGCGCGATTTTTAACCCTGGGACTGGAGGATGTGGTGTTCCAGGATGTGGTGTTCCAAGACAGTAAGGCCACGCTCCTCTGCGATGTCTCCACCGGCCGACCTCGCCCGATGGTCCCCGCTGGCTGGCGCCGCTGCATTTACGATGCTATACATGCCTTGTCGCACCCGGGGGTGAAGGCATCGGTTAAGCTGGTGGGGGCTAGGTCCGTCTGGCCGGGCCTCAGGAAGGATGTCAAGGGGTGGGCAGCCTCTTGTGTAGCGTGCCAGCGTGCCAAGGTGCATCGGCACACTAAGGCCCCGCTGGGGCCATTTCTCACCCCGGAGAGACGTTTTGATCACGTCAATGTGGACCTGGTGGGTCCGCTGCCCCCCTCCCAGGGGTTCACTCACCTACTACCATGGTGGACAGGACCACCAGGTAGCCGGAGGCTGTGCCCCTGTCATCCACTACATCGGCGGACATGGCTCGGGCGTTCATCTCCACCTGGGTGGCCCGTTTCGGTATCCCTGCGGATCTAACTTCGGACAGAGGGCCCCAGTTCACATCAGAGCTGTGGAGCGCCGTGGCGGAGAGTTTGGGGGTGAAACTCCACCGCACCATGGCATACAACCCACAGGCAAATGGTCTCTGTGAGCGTTTCACCACACCATGAAGGCTGCTCTCCGGGCGGCTCTTACGGACAGTAATTGGCCTTGGGTCATGCTAGGCCTGCGCTCGGCCCCAAAGGAGGATCTGCAGTCATCTTCGGCTGAGCTTGTGTTGGGTCAGCCGCTATGAGTCACTGGGGAGTTCCTCCCAGGTGCCACAGCCACCTGGTCAGCTGCGACTCATCGCTTGGCCATCCGAGACGCCGCCAGCACTTTCGCTCCCGTGCCCGCACATCACTGTCTTCCCCTGTCCTTGAGGACTTGATGTCAGCCCTGTACATGTACATCCGCCGCGATGCCCACCGTTCTCCACTCCAGGCTCCGTACGATGGGCCCTTCCGGGTCCTGGAAGCGGGACCCAAGAGCTTTATGGTGGACAGAGGCGGGATTCAGGAGCGGATATCGGTGGACCGTTTGAAGCCTGCACACGTGGCCGTCCACCCAACCCCACTCCGGCCGCAAGCTTCCCCCTTCCCCCCTGACTGTTAAGCGCAGTCGTTATGGTCGGGTAGTCAGGCCTCCTACGAGGGGCTGAGTACTTTGGGGGGTTTTGTATGGGTTGGGATTGCAGGGTATGTCTACTCTGGGTGTTCGGGGGGGGGCCTGTGTAGTGTCACATTGAGGGAGTCTCTCACTCCAGAGTTGAAGGGTCATGGGGGAGGAGATATAGGAGAATGGTAGGTGTGTGTAGAGCGGTGATTTTGTCAATGAATAAAGTAGGAAGTAACCTGAAGGACCTGTCACGCTCGTTATTGCATCGGCTCTTCCTTCGACTTCTACAATTTTCTCTTGGCAAATAGACTGTCCTATCTCTGAAAACAGTTCCCCGCGGAGCACAGTCAGTGCACCCTGTAGTATTCCTATAACGCTATATATAAACCATGCTGCATTCATTCGGAAAGAAAGACCTATTCCAAATGCTATTTATAGGGTTTGAAAATAATTACACTAATGTCGCTATTTTACAATTAACTATAATGAATTACGGGTCATATGAACACGCCAACAAACTAATGCACGAAAGCTTATTTCCGCATTGCAGTCTTCATATTCTACCGCTGGGTGCGGCAGGTACGCATGGTCTGAGCTGTGCGTAGATATACGCACAAAGTCAAGCATACGTTCAAATTGATAAGTCCCACACTTTGCTTAGAAATTATTGTACGCACGGTTTACGCACATATCTGTGCGTACGCACCATTGATAAATGAGTGCCCTGATCTATATCTGAGGTTCTTTGGGTTGGCTCGCCATCTTGTGTCGGTCCGGCACACTGCCTCGTCCCGCGTGGGCACATGTGATGAGTGGTGGTCGGTCGGGACTCCTGGGAACTCTTCCCGGGGGTGGAAAAACCTGGCCTGCATAACAGGCATTCAGAAAATAAAAGCTATTTATCATCTTTCATTGCTTTAACATCTTATTTATCATCTTTCATTGTTTTTAGAATGGATAATCAATTAGGCTATTTTTGGCTATGCTAAGCTAAGTAGGCTACAATGTCACAGCACGTGGGAACATCCATTCGACTTATGCTAAATTAGGCTAAAGTGCATTAGCACATGGAAACATTCCACACATTCCATATTAAACTCTCAAAAGCAATCGAAATGTATATAGACCATGTTCTTATCATACAGCATATCAATACAATTATAAGTACTTCTGAAATGGTTTCTTTCTAGTTTTCATTTAACCAAATTGAGCTTGGAGCTTCGCTAGCATGAAGGGGAATCTTTTATGACTGTTTGATAACTATTTTGTGGTGCTAGTTCATTCCGGTTCTATCAGCATTCAGTATCTGCATCAGTCTCCGACAATATATGATCTCTTTCTGCCTAAGGTGAGGCGCAAACTGCTCAACTAACTCACGTTCTGAGGTAAATTAAAGGGGCAGTGAGGCAATTCAAAGGATTGGGCAAAACATTAATAATAACATTAACTGTTTATGTTCTTACACAATAGCATTAACTATTTATGTTCTTATTCAATGGCATTAACTATTTATGTTCTTATAACTAAATAGTTATGAATCTGAAACCTGGGTTACACACACTTTGGCTATTTTGTCACAATACTGTAGTACAGTCACATTTGACATTGAATCAGTCATAATATCAGTCAGACACGCTTGGCTGACATAAACTTGTTACAGTAATTGTATTATTTATTTTGGAAAGCGGCCGATGTCTGGTCTGCTTCACAAAATAAAATGAGAATATCACTATGAATAATGTATTCTAGTTATATATCATACTGGCCAATCGTGTCTCGCTCTGCCTACTGAAATATCATAATCTCCAGGACCTACTGTGCCCGTGGAAACTTAACACATGCACCGACCTGCACGTGACCACGCCACTTCCGTGCGTGGCTCTACAATAGGCAGGAAGTGGTCACGCTTACACCCTTCCTCATTATTTTCCATCCGCGGAAGCTGCTCATATGCACTTCAACCAGGTGGAACATTGTTATGAAGCGTAGGGAAAAATTACACAATGTTGGGCTTTCGCCAGGAGTACGCCAGCCCCCGGATCCTTCTCGGCACATCCAGACGGAACGGCGGTCCTATCCTGTGCTTTCCTCGTCGCTTGACAGCGGACCGATGGGCCGATGGGCTATGCGCGGCGCTTGGCAGTCGAGCCAAGGCGTGCTCAGGTAGGACCTACGCCGACAGGCGTTGGTACTGGGATATTCAATACTGCTCGTTGTCTCATGAGACGACCGGGCGATGTATTGGCGCGGGGGGCTGGGTATTTGGAT
This sequence comes from Notolepis coatsorum, assembly GCF_963971535.1. Classification (NCBI taxonomy): domain Eukaryota; kingdom Metazoa; phylum Chordata; class Actinopteri; order Aulopiformes; family Paralepididae; genus Notolepis; species Notolepis coatsorum. The sequence continues at coordinate 46,207,761 of NC_140172.1, read as the reverse complement.
AAACGTGGTCATCATGACTCATTGTTGAATGTTTTTCCAAGTATCCTAGCGCGCACAGCTGATGCTAGTGCTAAAGTGTTTGGGACGCCGTTCCCATGTGCCCCGCCGGGGCTGTCTCCACTCTTCCCTCCTCTTAACAATTTCATTGCTGACGATCAATCGGTGTCTAATGTTGGGGGTTTAGCTGAGGCTTATTTACCCTTTACATGGGTGGATGGGCTGACGACAGGGCTCAGGACAGATGTGCATTTGTGAATCTATGAATTGAAAATGGGGGACCCTGATGTAGACAGGACGAACGTTTTTTCTCTGGTCTGCATCCCCTTAACAATTGTGTGTATTGGGCTAGCCCATTCTGCAATATGTTAATAAAGTTTTCGTTCATTCATTAATTTATCCCTTACACAGGTGCACAGGTGTGCCGCAGTGGAGGTTATTGCATGACTACTAGTGGAGCAGTGCTTCACTAGTAATAGATTTTGGCCAGCAGCCGCCACTGGTGTTCTGTGCAGGTGGCATCGGTCCTTTGCTCTGACATGGTAGAACGGTATCCCGCCCGGCCGACGCTAAGAGGCGAGTCGGCACGGCAGGTGGCTGAGTGGGCTGATGAAGCTTATACCGCCGCAATACAGAATTTAGCAGCAACTTATAACATTGCTCAATTGGCTGCTTTTCTGTCAAAAATGGTGTCGGGTGGTGGGGCCTTAGGGCCAGCCGACGTCAAAACCATCACGCAAGGTTTTGAGGTTATTCAGCTTTTGACCCGGCCACAGGCTATAACCGCAGGGAGGGCTAGGATTCTGTCAACGCTTGTTCACAGGCATCTTTGGTTGGAGCAGTCTCCCCTTGAGGAGGTGAGGGGTCTCCTCCTCAGGGCTCCCCTCTCCACAGAGGCGCGGGCGTTATTTGACCTGGGCTCCACGCCGCACCACACCACGCAGCCAGAGGTGAGAGCACGGCCTCGCCAGCAGCTGCGGCGAGGCCCCCGGCCAGCGGCCATGTGTCCCCCGCCTGAGATGACCTGGACACAGGAGAACAGGTGGTCACGGTGCCGACAGCCTCGGCGGCCGAGGGATCGGCTATATTAGATGGACACGCCCTGAAAAACCATTGCCATCTAGCTGTGTCTAGCACGCTCTCCGGTTACTCCCCCCCGCTACACTATGGGACTCAAGGCTCTGATTTGTGCCCTTTGGTTGGGGGCCGCGTTCTTCCAGTGAAGCACAAGCGGCCCCGCATATCTCTTCTCATGGAGACAGGGGCTGACACCCAGTTGCTAGCTAGGCCTGGGTCCGTCTATGAGAATGCTGTGCTGTCAGGAGGCTCCCACGCCACACGTCCTGCGTCTGTGTTTGGTGAGCCTGGTGTTGTATCTGTCGACGGAGCAGGGTTCCCTGTATCTAAAAAACGTTGTCAGCGGGGGAATCCTAGGCCCAGGAGGTCGCAGCGTGGGTTCCCCCAGCCCCGCCTTCGCCAGGCCGGGTTTTACGCTAGTGCCTCCCCCGGCCGGGGACGTCCGTCGGTGGTCAGCCAGGCACGCGTAATTTGGGTGGTAGTAATATCACTACAGGGCTACGGTGTGTAGGGACTCACCCTATCGGGCAGCGTGGGGACCACACACCATGCTTGTCCAGCTGCAGAGCAGGCTGTCCTCAGCAAGCTAAGCCGGGAAGATGTTCAGTGGGGGAGCCTATGTCACCAGGGGTGATGGCCGCTCCCCCCGTATCAGACCGCCCTTTCTGTCGGGGTCCCCCCCTTGGGTGCGATTGTCTCGTTGGTAGAGTCAGGATGCGATATCCCAGCTCCGCGAGACACCCTGCTTGCGCAGTTGGCGAGACCAGGGTTGACAACGCACAGCGGGAGGGACCGGGCCACCTATCTATGATTCCTAGCGGACCAGCGCCAGTTGGCGGCGGGGGCGCTTTGGAATTTTTACCACGTATGGCTACAGTAGTGCCATATGTCGGTGTGGATGGAGAGAACGCTGAGGGCGGCGCTTGTGTTACAGTTTGCACACCCCCGCCCTCCGGTTTTGGGTTTGGTACAGACTATTGTCAGAGTCCGCGGCAGTGACAGCCCTGGCCGAGGAGATTCGTTCTCTGGCGGCGAAGCGGGCCATTGTCGTGGTCCCATTTGCATAATGCTGATTAGCAAGTAACATTCTATTACAGAAAAGGGAGATGTTGTGTTCTGTAATGCATGTTGAAGATGTACTTCCCAAGAGTCTCCACTATGGGGCGTAGTTGATACAATGCCCTGTTATGCCTACAGCTGAAGTGTGCAGAAGAAGTGTACACGCAGAAGGAGAATAGGACAGAATGTACCCTGCTGTAACCTACCATGCTAACCTGCTTGACTAAAAGGCTAAAAGAGTAACCTGCTTCCTGAGTCTTATTACTACACCTACCTACATACAAAATACTACGTACGTACTACATAACAGACATGACTGGGGGTTCTGTCTCCCAGGCAGTCCTGAGGTCCGGGACCTCTCCTGCATCCCGCCATCAGGTGGGATAGCAGGAATGTGTGGGTCTGGACCGCGGACTAGCTGTCAACACTCCCGTTTTTCCCGGGATTGTACTGTATTTCAACCTTCTGCACGCCCTGTTCACGGTTCACGGAATTGGCAAATTTTTTCAATTATTATTATTTTTTTTTTATATAATTATTTTTTTAAACTCATAAAATATATTGGGTCGCACCTAAATCGGCAGGGTCGGTCGGCAACCGGAAACAAACTATTATTTTTTTTAGGCCTAAGTGGTTGCCTAGTGGAGATTTAGGATTCACTGACTGTACACTGTAAGAAAAAAAGCTGCAAGAAAACTAAATGTCTGGCCACCTGCATTTCACTATGTATGTGACAAATAAACCTCTTGATTATTCTTGAGTTGTAGTATTAATATGTAGCCTACAGTGATGAAGGTATAAAGACACTATGGTAATACATTGATTGATTGCTAACTTTAACAGATTGCAGAATGGGTACAATACAGTATGGCGCAATACACAATTGTTAAGGGGATGCAGACCAGAGAAGGACTTCTTCCCCCATTTTCAATTCATCATAACATTTATGTATGAATTGTAAGATTTCAATAAATATGAACATGTTAATGCTACTACTACATAAACTGAATTTATACTGAATTTGTCTTACACTTAATGCAGGGATGTTCACAGCATTTCACTTTCAACCAGGTATCTGATTAATTTAATGTAGCAACTAGTTCACCCAGTCCTTGTTGGACTGATAAGTGGTTGCCTAGTGGAGATTTAGGATTCACTGACTGTACACTGTAAGAAAAAAAGCTGCAAGAAAACTAAATGTCTGGCATCTATGGTTTCCAAATACTGTCAAATTACAGTAAAATCAAATACATTTACAGATTACAACCTTTATTTAATGGTTAATATTTTGATAAAAGGTAATTTACTGTATTTGTATAGCATTTACACTTAAAGTAGGAAAACAAAAGTAATCTGTAAAATAATACAGTGAATTTCCTTAATACAGGTTTTGACCAGCAGATGGCAGCGACGAGGCAGCTCCATTGGGAGGGGGCGGGCCGGGTGGGAGGGGGCGGGCCGAGGGGCGGGGCCGGGAGAAGGGGCGGGGCTAAAATGTGCATGTTTTTTCTCCTGCCAATGTTGACAGCTATGCGGCGTGGAGTGCTGTGTCACACGTGGTCCCGCTTGCACTGTGCATTCTGGGGTGCCTGTTTCCCCTTTCGTACATTGGTTGTAGTTGACTGCCTCCCCCCCTTCGTTAGGACGGGCGGGTGGACGGGACTCCCCTCCTCCCTGGCAGGGGCTTACAGGCCCTCAGGGGGTGCATTTGACGTGGCCACGCGTCCGCTCTGCCCTTTATCTCAGTAGGCAGAGCGAGACGCGATTGGCCAGTATGATATATAACGTAAGGTTATCCTATAACCCTAGTTATATGCATACTGGCTGAGCGTCTCGCTCTTCAGCGCCCTGAGGTCCCTTGGATGTTTTCCGCGTGTGGAATTTGAACTTGGAAGGGTGTAAGCGTGACCACTTCCTGCCTATTGTAGAGGCATGCACGGAAGTGGCGTAGTCACGTGCAAGTGGGTGCATGTGTTAAGTTTCCACGGGCACAGTAGGTGCTGGAGATTATGATATCTCAGTAGACAGAGCGAGACGCTCAGCCAGTATTCATATAACTAGGGTTATAGGATAACCTTATGTTATAATTACAACACACCATGAAGCATCATATATAAATATAATTAGCATGGACTGGTATAATGTTTTCTGGCAATACTTAAAGGGGATGTCAGGCCAGAGATATAGCCCTAAACGATGTGTGCATGTTCCAGCTTCCGGCTTTACAAAGGACTACACAGCGAACGAGGGAAACGTCAGTCAAAGGTTGCCACTCATACCAAACACACACAAGGACTGGAAGAGGTGAACATTTACTTCTGGTTACTCCATTACCTGGCGAGAGAGAGAGAGAGAGAGAGAGAGAGAGAGAGAGAGAGAGAGAGAGAGAGAGAGAGAGAGAGAGAGAGAGAGAGAGAGAGAGAGAGAGAGAGAGAGAGAGAGAGAGAGAGAGAGAGAGAGAGACACACATTTACAAAATACAGTAAACACTGCATGTTCAATGTCCGTACCTCTCTTGACAATCCAGTATTTACTGTTTTATATTTGATGTTTTATTTTATGATGATATTTTGTATGTACTTTGATATCTGTTTTGTAATCCATGTTTATGTTTAATATGAATAATTTGCTTTGGCAACATGTAGAAGTACGTCATGCCAATAAAGCCATTTGAATTGAATTGAATTGAGAGAGAGAGAGAGAGAGAGAGAGAGAGAGAGAGAGAGAGAGAGAGAGAGAGAGAGAGAGAGAGAGAGAGAGAGAGAGAGAGAGAGAGAGAGGGGGGGGGGGGGGGAGCTGATAGAGAGAGATGATCGAGGTATCACGAAAAGTAGACAAGCCTATTGTAGTTCTTCAAAAATGTATTGAGGGTTAGAGCTGAGGTGAAGCATCATTATGACAACTGGCTAGATACCAAATTAGCACTTTCTGTGGTGGATGTTTCTGAGCAGAGATTGCTTTGACCATGCCACATAGAGAGAATTCATCAGGTATGCCTCAATCTAATATTGTTTTGCGGTGGAATTTCCTTTAATAATATACAGCTTTGCCATTATTACTGCAGTAGACCTAGCTTGTCAGTCACCTAGGTACTTACTGTACAGGTACATACACACAGTTCAGTTATTTCATTATAAAAAGTTTAACCTTGGTCAGCGCAATTGTACAGTGACAGACAAACGTTAATCAATAGTGTTCTCATGACGTGTCTTGCCGACGATATGGCACGATGCCATATGCTCAATGATCCTCACCTGTTTGATTACAAGCAACTGTTGTTTGCTGACCAAGATGTCTGCAATTTAATCCTATGAAGACACTATTACAGTATCTGTAATGATAAAGGTATTCTTCCCAACCCAAGACAGACTAGTGTTCAGAGCCTAAATTGATATAATCAATATATGTTCACCCTTTTCAAACCTTACAGGTATATGTTTTGTTTGGAATTAAATTATTATTATTATTATGACATCATCATTATCAAAATTGTCAAAATTCTAATCTCATATGTGTATATGTGGAAGGTTTGCTTATTACAATCCCATAAACGTTAACAGCTCACCTGAAACTGCTGTCTCCATCTGGCTGCACTGCTTCATTTGCCTGATAAAATGACACATTGCCACATATTGTTCAGTCATGCTTATAAGCAGCTCACACTGGCATTTTAGAAAATATAACACGCACAAGCACGCATGCAAGCAGATACACACACAAACACACAGACACGCTCACACCACAAGCATGCACATACACACACACACACACACACACACACACACACACACACACACACACACACACACACACACACACACACAAGCATGCAGGCACACGCATACACACTCAACTGTGTGTGCTGGCCTCTGTGTTGGCATGGCCTCTGGCACACTAAGAGGAGCATTGGGCCATTGTTAGACCCCCCTAGGTGTGATCTAATGAGTATAACACACAACTTCAAGTGATGAAATGCTTTTATACAATGGCCCAATTCACCCAACCTTATTGCTATACAATAAACACACAGTAATTGAAGCATAATGGAGATTTATTCACAAAACCATCCACAGAGAAAGTAGATCCAATAGTAGATCCACTAGTAGACACCAGAGGGAACTCCACAAATCATGTTAAACCCAGATTCGGCTCAAACAAGGGACTAAACACGTTTAGCTATTATGCCACATCAATGTGGAACGCCCTACCCACAGCTGTAAAGGAATGTGAATCACTACCCACTTTCAAAACCACTCTCAAAGAGCACCTACGGAAGACTGCAATTCGAAACTGGCCCCTGTAAATGTCCCAACCCAACCCTCTCCAATGTACAGTAAATGTCCTAACCCAATAATACACAAGACCCTCTTCTTGGGACGAAGTAAGGTTTCGTTGATAATTCAATGTACAGTTACCCCCCCCCCCCCCACCCCGCCAACCCACCCAACCACCTCCAATGTACAGTTTCCCCACCCCACCTACCCAACCCCCCCCCCTCCACTCCACCTACCCAACCTCCTCCAATGTACAGTTTCTTTGTCAAATGTATACTCTCTTTTTTAGACTATATTTGTATCACAAACAGTACTGTATTTGTAAATCTGATATGTCATAAATGTATAGATGTAGCAGTACTGTCTATTATGTTATGATGAATTGAAAATGGGGGGCCCTGATGTAAACAAGACGAAAGTCTTTCTCTGGTCTGCATCCCCTTAACAATTGTGTGTATTGAGCCGTACTGTATTTTGTACCCATTCTGCAATCTGTTAATAAAATGTTCAATCAATAAATCAATCAAATCCAATGGTCTGACAAAAAAAGACAAAAAAAAAGATCGACGGCCATTTTTCTTTTTTTTTTTAGTCCGCGGTTTTTCTTTTGTTTCACAATGGGTCATGACAAACCAATTACATAATCCAACATATGTGTAACAAACTAACATATTCCAGTTTTTGGAGGATTCGTTCAAAGGCTATTCATACTTCCATTTGTCTATCTATGGTGGATTCATTCAGACAGAAAAAATAAAATAATTCAGTTGTGGGAGGGATCTGGGGTCACATGGAGTGTGTTTTACGAAATAACAACGTCTAACTTGACTGTTTCAGCCAATCAGAATCAAGAAATTTGCATGCCATTGTATAATTGAAACATTCTCATGGACATCTCATTCACATGGACCGTAGGCACACACACACTTCCCCCACTTCGGCCCCATTAGTTTAGTATGTTTGATTATTTCTTTTACTTGTCTTTATTTATTAAAGTATAATTTTATTGTATTACGTCTGTCTCCTGTGTCTGTCTGTCCTGGGTTTCTGCCACACTTGACTCTCTTAGTATTAGCATAACAGTGTGTTCATTAGACGGGGGAAATCCTCTTTCAGTGCCTCTGAGCCTCGCTGGTATGTGCGCCATATAGCCATGCTTCTAGGCCTCTTTGCTTTTGGAAAGAATGATTTAAAAAAAAAAAATATATATATATATATATATATTATACTTTAAAAAAAATTGCATTCGACTAAAAGGTTGGCAGTCGACTATGGCTCCTTTCAATCGATTAGTCGACTATTCGACTAGTCGAGGTCAGCCCTAGAAACTACTAAAGTGGATTACTGTTAGGGATGGGTACCTTTCAAATTTGAACCGGTACCGGTACCTGTGAATCGATACCGGTATCCAACGGTACCTTTTTTCGGTAATTTAGTCTAAAAAAATGTATCTACCTACCTCAGTTGTAAACAAATTTCCAAACTTAATATTTAATAAATAAATAATGTATTATTATTACTTTATTATTATTTACATCTTACTGATGTAAAGCACTTTGAACTGCAATCCCCTGTATGAAAGGTGCTATACAAATAGTTATTATTATTTATTTAGAACAACATATATATATATATGTATATATATACAGTCACACACATATCTTTAAATACATGTTATGTTTATTTCAAAAAATATGTTTTACAAATTAACTAAAAAGGTACACATCTATTTAAATACAAAATAAATAAAGGTATTATATTTTACAAAATAACAAGGGTAAACAAACCACCATGCATACATACATACATACATACATACATACATACATACATACATACATACATACATACATACATACATACATACATACATACATACATACATACATACATACATACATACATACATACATACATACATACATATACATACATACACACATAATAACAAAATAAAAACACAGTTAAGAATCATACACATAAGCAAATAAACAAACAAACATTATGCACAGCCTATGTACAAAAGAAATAAACAGTTAATCTCTAGTCTTTACAGTTTTCTTCGATTGCATAAACACTCAAATCAAAAGTATTACACAATTATCAAAACCTTACACTCAAGGAGCAAAACATAGGCCCAGATGTGCACCCCTATAAGCACAAAGTCAGCCTCACACTTTTTGCAAAACAACACACACAGTGATTTGCAAAACACTAAACACACTTGCATTGCATTACACATATAATGTCAAATTACCACACATATGAGCCAATTGGTTAAACACAGCAATCAGATGCACAAACACACTGCTTAATTGTAGATACACCAATCAGGTTTAAGCACTATAAAAATGCAGCAGGTGAGTTCACCTGTCTTCAACCAAAATGGAAGGAGAGTGAAGTACTGTACACAGAGAACGTGAAAATATACAATACATTCACCAAACACTACACAAGACAACCAATGATGCAGACTGATGAAAATATAAATGTTCTCTCCATACCCAAATCAGTCAACATGGAGAATCACAACAAAAAAATATCTTGCCAGATCCAGCTAGGCAAAGAGATAATGTCTAGTATTTTCTGTACTCTATTTAAATTGTTTCTATTTTTGTTTTTGTTTTACTGTAATTTTAACCTGTACTGGATACAGTATTTTATGTTTGTCTGATATTTGCTGAGCTTACTGTGTTATGCACACTGTAGTAGCATGAAAACTGGGACATGTTTTGGTGTGATTCTCCATGTTGAAATGTTGACTGATTTGGTTATATGGAGACAATTAATATTTTCATCAGTCTGCATCATTGATTTGGGTATATGGAGAGACATTCTTTTTTTCATCAGTCTGCATTATTGATTTGGGTATATGGAGATAAATAAATAATATTTTCATCAGTCTACAGCATTGGTCTTGTGTAGTGTTTGGTGAATTTATTGTATATTTGCACATTCTCTGTGTACTTCACTTACAGTACTCTAATCACTGAGAAGTAGAATTGCTAAATGTGTTTTAGGTTAAGCACAGCAGTGTGTAACTGGTTCAAACAGAATTAAATCATATGAAACGTGTGTTTCATATGGTAACAAAATGTAGTTTTTATAAATTAGTGTATAGTTTGTGTTTAATTTAGCAAAGGATCTGAGGTGTTCTGATAATTGTGTGTGTGGTTGTGCTAATTGTGTGTAGTGTTTTTAAACACCGGTCCCTGTTTTCAAAATCGTGCTTAAGCAATCGAAAAAATTATATACATAATGTTTCAGTCTTCTCATAAAAAAAAGATTCGATTTTGGGGTCTTTTCCTACCTTTGGTCCGCTTTGCATTCACATCACAAATGAACCGCATCAGGGTTCACTTGCAAGAGTGAATGAGCTTTCACACACCGGACTATCCAAGGAAATGAACCAGGGTTCGATTAAAGCTTATTATAGTTTATCACAGTATCATGAGCATGTCTTTGTCAGTGGACACTGGACATGGGTATGGATGGCTCCAGGTGCTGCTGCGTTAAAGTGCACATCTTCAATACCTATCTGTACTATTTAAAAGCACAGTGCAGGACACACTCAAAGGTTATCGCACCTCAGAGATGGCAGTGGACATGTATGACAGGACAAAGGCCATATGTAATGGCCTTGGGATTAAGGAACATACTACCAGCCAAAGGAGGAAGCAGAAAAGGATGGACGAGTATGTAGTTGAGTCATCTTGTGGCACAAGCTCAGACCTCATGGAGATCAGCTGAGACAGAGACTGTTCTATCCAGTCCTCGACAGAATGCTGCAAGAGCTTGAGAGCAGGTTCTCATGAGTTGGAGAACAACGTATGAGAGGCATACAGGCATGTTATCCAGCCTCAGACCAGTTTCTCTCAGTGGAATTGCTGCAACCCCTCGCCACACATTACAATATCCAACTACTGCCAGAGGAGATCACAGTTGCAAAGTGTTTCCTGGCCAGGACAGTGTCCCCAAAGTGTCTTTTCCCTCCTGGATGATAATAATAATAATAATAATAATAATAATGCATTTTATTTATAATGCACCTTTCAAGACACAAAAAAAAAGTCCACAAATCGGTGAATGAAAAAATTATATAGGATCAAATGAAAACTACTACTTTCTAAAAATCGATGTTTAAGAGTACTTTTTTTTTTAGATCCGGGGCTAGGAGAAAAACATCCGGGGCTAAAGCCCCGGAAGCCCAGGGCTAACGACGCCACTGGCTCAGTGTCCCCCGCTTTGGAGAAGACCCGCTCTGTGGTGTGTTTTGGTCTTACATAACAGCCTAATTTGTGGCTTGTTTAGCGACGTCACATCTGCTACTCTTGTCCTGACTGCGCTTGCACTGTAGGTAGCCTAGGGAGCTAACGTTATGTCCGACGATTAGCTAACGTTAACTTAATAACGATAAATGGGTTACAAATATGTGAAACTATGGAAGGACTAAGCCGACCGCTAAAAAGAAAACCCACCGCGGCAGCGCAAGCACATAACAAAAGAAAGTTTCGAGAGGAGTGGACGTTTTGAGATAGTAGTGTTTAGAGAGCAGAGGTAGAAACTGAGCTAACACTTTCTAACAACCTGCCCACTGTACCAAGATATCAGAGACATATACTCCCCATGAAATGCAAACACCCAAAGAGAGTTTGAAAACATGTATTGTGCCGTTGACATTAACACTTTGGATGCCGGCTACGTTTTATGTCGTTATTTCGCCCCGCCCGTTGAAGGCAGACGATGCTAATTGTCGTTTCTTTTTTTATTAGCGATCTGAATTCATATTTCATCAACCGAGTCTCCCGTTGGTACAGCAGCCCCTCTAGGAGCTCCGATGGGAAAATACCGCCCGCTATTGTCTATCCCTGTGTAACTGCAGGCCATTCGATTACACTGGTGGATGTGTGGGGGGGGGAGCCTACTGGTTCCACTATGCTGGTGAGCCGTCTGATGAAGAGGGAAGTGATCGCAAGCTGGAAAGCAGCCTGGAATATATATTTACAGCAGCCAATAATCAATCAATAAACGCGATCGATATTTGGATCAGGATCAGGAATTGGAATAATCTTTTTGGAGAACATCTGATCTAAGGTAAGGAGTCTATGTTACCGGTTTTAGGATAATCAGAGCTGTTTTCACTGAGATAACAGCGTGCCCCGTATGTGTATATGTGTGTGTGTGTGTGTGTTGTTGAGGAAATAAGAGAATCGATTTCTCAGCTCGCTTCTATAGCGTGCATAAGTACACATAGTATTGAGCTATAGACATTATTAGCATAGTAGGTAGTAGTAGTAAGATGGATACTAGTAAAAGATGGTATGAAGGTTAGTAGTTTCAGATATTAATTGAAGTTAATTTGGCTCGTCTTCTGCCAGCTTGTACAGACAGGAGCTTAAGCACAAACCAAAGTGCTTTAATAAAATTAAATAGAATAGAATATTTCTAGAGTCTTTATTGTCATTATACAGACAGCGTTATATAGCTCAACAGTGCACAATTAATAAACAATAATTATTATTAGGAAGATACAATAAAATAGTCCATTTCTATGTACCCCCCCCCCCCCCCCCATGCTGCTTTGACACCAGAATTTCCCCAAGGGGATTAATAAAGGATCATCTTATCTTAGTAGGTAACATCACAATAAAAAATAAACAATTTTAGGAAGATAAAATAAAAGTCAATGTCTACAGTGTATGGATGCAGGGTCCATCTGTGTGTGTGTGTGTGTGTGTGATCTCAGCACTTATCTGTATCTTTGTGTGTGTTGGGTCTTCTAACATCGTACAGTCTTGTTCTGAGGTGCTGTAGACGTTGGTCTTGAGGGTATCTAACATCGTACAGTCTTGTTCTGAGGTGCTGTAGACGTTGGTCGCGGGCATGTGATGTCTTTTCCCGCATCAGAACAGTATTGTCTTATCTCCTTAAAAAGATAATTCTGCCTGTCATTGTCCAGACCGGGTGGGGGTATCACTGGAAAATTGGAGATGGTCGGGTAGCGTTTTGGGTCTTTCAGCAGTTGAAACTCGAATGGTTCAGCATCATCACGGTGTAATTTCGCCGTCACCATGCCAGGTCTGCTGGCATCGAAGCTGTAATAGAATAAAGAACACATTTAAAATATTGTCTATTTCGTAAAGAAAACACTGGTCCCAGCCTCCAGGACACTGTGAGTCAAGCATCCATGTCAACACATTTCGTACATTGATTACCAGAAACAAAATAAACCTTCTTCATCATAGCTAATAGGGCTAAGTAAATTAGCCTATTGCAATATTTGCAAACCAAAATTCTCTAAGATAAGAACAGAAAAAACAGGAGGAAAACATTTCCTCATTCGTAAAAAAAAAAAAAAAAAAAAAAAAAAAAAAAAAAATAATAATAATAATAATAATAATAATAATAATAATAATAATAATAATAATAATAATAATAATAATAATAATAATAATAATAATAATAATAATAATAATAATAATAATAATAATAATAATAATAATAATAATAATAATAATAATAATAATAATAATAATAATAATAATAATAATAATAATAATAATACACTGAAGAAGGAACACCTGTTCCGAAACATGTCTGTATTCGGCTGCGAAAACCTGAGTGTGCTGGTCCGGCTTCCTGCTTTCTTCTACTTATTTTATTATGATAAAATATATATACAATATACAATAAAATATAGACAATTACCTGAAGTGCTGGTATTTCTTTATCTGTGGGAACCTTTTGAAGAAGCCACCCAAATGTGTCTGCCAGTCGTAGCTTCGGACAAACACTGTCCCATCTTCGCTTCCCACAAGTTGGGGGATATTGACTCCTTTCACCTGATTGATTGATTGAAAATGTTATTAACAGATTGCAGAATGGGTACAATACAATCATTCAGAAGTCTGTAATCTGTCTGTAATCAAGCAAAATAAGTGGTATCCCTTCCCCCTCTTTCTTCTTCTAATTATTATTAGGAAGATACAATAAAATAGTCCATTTCTATGGTCCATCTATCTGGACAGTATAGGGTCTAATAGAATAAACAATTTTAGGAAGATAAAATAAAAGTCAATGTCTACAGAGTGTATGGATGCAGGGTCCATCTGTGTGTGTGTGTGTGTGTGTGTGTGTGTGTGTGTGTGTGTGTGTGTGTGTGTGTGTGTGTGTGTGTGTGTGTGTGTGTGTGATTTACAGTGCTGTCAACAGTGCACAATTAATAAACAATAATTATTATTAGGAAGATACAATAAAATAGTCCATTTCTATGGTCCATCTATCTGGACAGTATAGGGGACTAATAGAATAAACAATTTTAGGAAGATAAAATAAAAGTCAATGTCTACAGAGTGTATGGATGCAGGGTCCATCTGTGTGTGTGTGTGTGTGTGTGTGTGTGTGTGTGTGTGTGTGTGTGTGATTTACAGTGCTGTCAACAGTGCACAATTAATAAACAATAATTATTATTAGGAAGATACAATAAAATAGTCCATTTCTATGGTCCATCTATCTGGACAGTATAGGGGACTAATAGAATAAACAATTTTAGGAAGATAAAATAAAAGTCAATGTCTACAGAGTGTATGGATGCAGGGTCCATCTGTGTGTGTGTGTGTGTGTGTGTGTGTGTGTGTGTGTGTGTGTGTGTGTGTGTGTGTGTGTGTGTGTGTGTGTGTGTGTGTGTGTGTGTGTGTGTGTGATTTACAGTGCTGTCAACAGTGCACAATTAATAAACAATAATTATTATTAGGAAGATACAATAAAATAGTCCATTTCTATGGTCCATCTATCTGGACAGTATAGGGGACTAATAGAATAAACAATTTTAGGAAGATAAAATAAAAGTCAATGTCTACAGTGTATGGATGCAGGGTCCATCTGTGTGTGTGTGTGTGTGTGTGATTTACAAATACAGTACGGTTTGTGATACAAAAAGAGTTAAAAAAGAGTATTTGATGCAGAAACTGTACATTGTGGGGGGGGGAACTGTACATTGGTTTATCGACTAAACCTTACTAGGTTACCTCAGAGCTTTTCCTCACGATGTCGGCGATGCCTGCCAGGGTATCGACTGCAGTTTTCCTGTATACCTGCTTTATCAAACCAAAGCACCAGTCGGGACCAAACTTAGTGTGGCCTGTAATTAGGAAGTGGAGACCAAGCTGCAGGTGCTGTCGGTGGAGTGTACGCCAGGCACAATACCACAAGACGTAGTTGTTCTTGTTTTGGCCCGAGCAATTGTCGCAGTGCAGGTCGACTTTCGTTTCTCCAACGCCGTAATTGTTGAAGTAATGATGCAGATAGCTGATCACAGCATTGCTACCTGTAATGGGAAATATTAAAGGACACAATGAAAGGACAGTTTACAGACAGATAAAGTGACCAAGAGCTCTGCTATGGCTGGGAAGATGTTGGTATCTTGGAGTCTCTTACCCTTACTCGTGGCCATCCCTTCGTCAATAAGGTAATTCACCTGCTTTGTCAGCCCTTCACAATGTACGCCAAACAGGCCACACTTGCGCGGTGTTGCAAAATACATCGGCCCAACTTGAAGAGGGTGAGAGGGGTAGTGTACCTGGCGGAAGAAAAATGATACATTGAAATAATGTTGTAGTGTAGTAGTACAGTAGTGCTGTAGTAATTGTGATGGTGATTGTCATTTTAAATATTACACAACATGATGTAATGCTGTAATACAGCAAACAAACGATTTTTGTCAAGTAAGTTAACAACAAAAAGCTACATTGTAATAGGATCGGATTCTCACCTGCTGTGCATAATCAAAGCTGTAGTGCATTGTGATGTCTTTGCTTGCCGGTGTGGCAGGGCCTAGACTCAGCTGCAATTCCGCACAGGTCTTTTGGGTGGAAGCAGTCATAGCCTGCAACAGCTTGCGCTCTCTCTTAACACGGGCCAGATGTTGTAATTGCACCTGCAATTTTTCTGTCTGCAATTTATCCGGCTTGCCAGCCGCTTGACTCAACTGGTAGTTGTTTTTGTAGCATTCCCAACACAAATCTGTCCTCGGTTTGATGATTGTTATCTGGGGCAGAAGGGTTTTCCACAGCTGAAGAAAGCTCCCCTGACCAACAACGCGATGTCCTAGAATAAAATAGTAATAGTACACATTACATATACACAATGCCAGAGGATGGCTACTCAGGAGGACTGGTCTATGCTGCAAATTTACACAATTGATGTGTAAACACGAGTGGTTTATGGAATGTTAGATCGTTAATGTCTTTGTCTTGGTAATAGTACACATTACATATACACAATGCCAGAGGATGGCTACTCAGGAGGACTGGTCTATGCTGCAAATTTACACAATTGATGTGTAAACACAAGTGGTTTATGGAATGTTAGATCGTTAATGTCTTTGTCTTGGTAATAGTACACATTACATATACACAATGCCAGAGGATGGCTACTCAGGAGGACTGGTCTATGCTGCAAATTTACACAATTGATGTGTAAACACAAGTGGTTTATGGAGGGGGGCTTGAACTTAAGTGATGTCAATAAGTACATTGGAGATATTGTATTGTGAGAAGGATATTTGATGAAAGCAGCTTGGCTCCTTCAACATTGCATTTCACAGTTGAACAGATCATGCTTATTATAGAACAGTAGAAAATTATCAACATTATGGAATGTTGCAGTCCAGGCGGCTGTACCTCATGTCATGAAATAAATTAATAAATAACAAACACACATACCTGCTTCCTCCCCAGCCGGTTTGTATTGACGCCAGAGTGCCGCTTTTGTCAGATTGCTTGGAAGTAACTTGGCAGTGTAGTCTCTGTGGCCAGGATGTCTACCAGGCAAGACAATAGAATGGACCTCTGCATAATTGGTGAGAAAATCCACCACACGTTGACAGTCGTCTTTACAGAGAAACTTTTTGTGAGTTCTCGGTTGTTTTTTCCTATCACGTGGTGTCATTCCATTTGTCTTGTAGTGCTTGATAATAGCTTTGAGAAGTCCACAGCTTATCCTAAACAAAAAAAAATGTGAAATCATTATTATACACACATACACAGTCCCTGCTAGCTAGAGCCAATGATAATGTCTTCAATACAGTCACGTGCTTTGCACTATATAGAATATTATTGTATAGTACTGTAGTTCTCTATAGTTCTCAAAGAACACCTACGGGAGACTGCAATTAAAAACTGGCCCCTACAAATGTCAGTATTCCAATGTACAGCCCCACCCAACCCACCTACCCAACCTCCTCCAATGTACAGTTTCTATGTCAAATGTATGTGAGTATTCCAATGTACAGTGCCCCCCCCCTACCCAACCCCCCCCCCCACCTCCAATGTACAGCCCCACCCCACCTACCCAACCTCCCCAATGCACATGTTTCTATGTCAAATGTATATTTTTTAGTATCACAAACAGTACTGTATTTGAAAATCTGGTATGTCATAAATGTATAGATGTAGCAGTACTGTCTATCTGTATGTCATGTGTGTCATATGATGAATTGAAAATGGGGGACCCTGATGGAAACAAGACGAAAGTCTTTCTCAGGTCTGCATCCTCTTAACAATTGTATGTATTGAGCTGTACTGTACTGTACCCATTCTGCAATCTGTTAATAAACTTAATCAATCAAGGGTCTGCTATGACATCACTACTATGACAACACAATTCAGAATGTTCCAGAATGTATACTAGCCTGTACTAACCGGTCATAGTTACACATGCACACAGAATAATAATGGCACTTACCCATGGAGAAAGCAGAATGTTGCCCGGCAGACCACGACGTTATGGAATCTGTACACTGTCCGTGAAGCTTTGCGAATGGTGTTTACTCTCTTCGTGCTCTGTGTGACTTCAGAATCATTGATGCCTGTTTGTATAGCCGAGAGCAGACACATGTCCCTCTCTTTCGGCGTCAATGAGGCCATGTCCAGTCTGCTATTGTATATCAATTCTTCCGACAGTTTTGTTGTACACGACAACGCCTGCCGTTCGGAATTCTCTTTCCGCTCTTTATAGCATTTGCAATCAAACGTTCTTATTTTTTTCAATTCTTCTTTGGTGTCACTGTCTACGGTTACAACAGACACCATATCTGCGACATGTCTCATCGTTAATTCCGTTGAATAGCCCGGTGTGACGGTCCCGCTGTGAATAGAATCATCCTCTAAATCTGATTGATCCGCGCGCTCATCTTCCTCTTCAAAATCATCAGCGCGCTGCGGTATCGGATCGATATCAGGCACTACTTCGTTTTCCGAATCTTCTTCTTCATCTGAAGAGTCCGGTTTGGGCGGTGGTTCGGGGACACCTGGGTGAAAATAGTCCGTTAAGTACCCACTCATTAAATGCGATCCATCGATGGCTCTCCCCGCAGCAGATATCTTGTTGAGTTCAGCAGCGATCGTCTTCGCATCCATCTCTCAATCTCAACGCAAGACACATTAAAAGTGTCACCAGATGCCAACAGGTGTATGTATAGGTATTGTGGGGGCGTTGCGCTCCGGGCTGGCTACCCCCCCAAGGTTTAGATTCGATTCAAATGCAAATTGTTATTACGCCTCCCGTTCCACTGAAATCATGTCGTGAACAGCCTACTTTTAAACAAAGGTTGTTACTATTTTTAAATATTCTAACTGTTCGTTTTTATAGTATATATGTGCTTATACATTCAATTTATAATAATATATAAAAAAAAAAAAGACACAAAAAAAAAAAAAAACGTTTTCACGTGTAGACGAAAAAGGGGCGGGCCGAGTTGTGGTCGCAAGCGCTGCCAAGTGACACATATACTATCGATAATCTAGCGTTTATTTGAAAACGATTCATAAATAGGCCGACAAATGACAACGTGTCTATTCGAGAATATTCCAATAAATGCCGTTTATGACGGAATCTTTCTATTTTCCAGAAATTTTCGAGAAAACGATAGCTTTTCGAAATGCTATAAAAAGGATATGAACCGATTAAAAAACAATCCGTTTCGACAATGTTGACTGCAAACAAGTCATTGATAAGCGACGGGCAGATTAGACACATAGCCATAATTTAAAACATAGATTATGCATTTTTTAACGCTATCATTGATGTGGATGCTGGCATCCAAGGACATTAATCAACGTTAATCAAAGGCACTGAAAGTGTTAACGTGCGGTTTCTTTTTTCGGTAAACAAAACGTGATGTAATCAGACTTTTTTTTTCTTTTTTTTGCATTACCGATAATTTTTTATGGTGCAATACACATTGTGCGCCCTGTACATAACGGAACGTAGGCCAAGTGCGTCCAAATTTTTATAGGATTCTATCACATTTTCATAACAATAGCACCCTGCGCCGTTTTCATTGAGGTTTCTTACAAATTAACGATGCTTTATCTTGTCCTTTATATGCCGATTATCATTAGAATCTTAAATTGTACCATATGTCCCCCTTTAGACAACATATGTAATGCTACCAGCGCACTTTTGTTAAGATAATTAGTTGGCCATTCGCGGTCGCTATACCAAGGTCGCAGTAATAGTTTAACGCTGTTCAGATCACGTCGGAGAATATAGACCCATCCCAGTGACCTGCGACCTGTGCTAACGCTCTTGGGAAATGCAGTGTTGTAGTTCTCAACATTTTCAGCCTTTAATTTTAAACCAATGCTGCCATCTACTGACAACAAAAAAGTGTTGTCTAATCGTCACCTTGAGAGCTACTTCCGTATACAGCGCCGCCCCAAACCCATTCTAGAGATTCCCACTTTTTGCTGGGAGTGGGGCGTGGCCGTATTTGGTCCCAGACAATAAGAGTGGCTGCAATTGGTCACCGTGACGTTAGCCAATGCACAGGAGGTCCTACTGCTGCCCCTCTAGCCCAGGGGTTCCCAAACTTTTCAGGCCGGGACCCAGAAAATAAGGCATCAGAGAGCCGCGGCCCAATGCACATGGTCATGCTTTTTTTTTTTTTTTTTTTTTTTTTTTTTTTATGTGACCGATTTTTTAAGGCAAATATCACTTCAATCCTATTAAGTTAGTTCAAGTTAGTTATTCATTTATATGTGCTATTTATGAGAGGGTTAACTTGTTGCAAAATAATAATGATAATAATAATAGCCTCATTAAAATACTATTGTTGGTTCGGTTGTTTTCAGCGTTTTATGTGCATAATCTGTTATTTAGTTTGAAATGTTCGTTGAAATAAGTAGATTTTTCATTTTTGTTTATTTATTAAGTTAATATAAAACCATATAGTCACATTTTAGAATACAATAGAATAGAATTTTAGAATACAACTAGAAACACTGTCCTGGCCTGCTTCTAAGTTCAGTGACCTGACAAAAAAATAAAAAAATGTAAATGTAATCATCTCGTGGCCCTCCCTTGGCTGCTCGCTGCCCACCTTTGGGTCGCGACCCCGACTTTGGGAACCACTGCTCTAGCCTACTACTTTGAAATTGGTGAAGGGGGGGGGATATAGATTTGTTTGTCAAATAAGTTGTGCAATAGTCAATTTTGGTGTTTCTATACAATTCACTTATGACATTTAGGTACCATTAATGAACAAAGGGACACCTACAGTATGTAAATTGTAAACCTATTTTTATTTTTTTATTCCAGTCTATCATAATGATCATGATCATACTACGGAGGGCTCATTGCATTGGAGAGAGAGAGGTAGAGAGAGGAGATCAATGATCTCTCTCTCTCTCTCTCTCTCTCTCTCTCTCTCTCTCTCTCTCTCTCTCTCTCTCTCTCTCTCTCTCTCTCTCTCTCTCTCTCTCTCTCTCTCTCTCTCTCTCTCTCTCTCTCTCTCTCTCTCTCTCTCTCTCTCTCTCTATCTCTATCTCTCTCTCATACAGCATTAAGTACCTCATGTGGAATCCCAAGCAGATCAGACCTAGTATACAGTATATTAATAACTTCAGTATGAGTACAGCATATTTTGCATATTGTTAAAAGAGCCAAGGCTGGCTTGCGTAAATTAAACATATGACTTACCATCAGAAGAGTTGACATTCAGCTGTCCACAAAAAAAAGTGTTTCATATCCTTTACTCCAGTAACAGTCCATGGGCATGTTGTATCTGTCCCCGTCGTTGGAAAAAGCAGGAAAGCAAAATACGCATTTACATGACTATGACTGCATCCAGCTAGCCATGTAGCTTGTTCTTGTTCTTACCGAACCAGCTAAAGTACTTAACCCTCGGAGAAGCTTTGTGGTCCAGGCTTGAACTTTCCATAAAAGTGTCCATATAATCGAATCCGGGTGTACCTTTAGCGTAACCACCACACTAAAGCGTACAAAAGGCACTAGAGAACACTTAAATTAACACCCTTTAATGAAGCAAACTAATAACTTAACTCACTCAAATACAAAACTTAAATAACTGCTGACATGGAAAGCAAAATGCAGAGTTCCTGGCTACTGAGTACTCCAGCCATTTAAATTGCTCAGCTCTTATTAAATGCTCTCTTCTGCAAACCGAAGTGGCTGAAGGGGTACTGGGGGAGGCACACCTGCTTAGGGCCATGTTCTTGTGTGCCTAAATCAGCAAACAATCCTGCTGCCCCTTGCTGCTCTTCCCTATGTAGCTGACTCATTTGTGTGAACATAAAAATTTATTTATATATCTCAAATTCACAACAAAGGTTATCTCATGACACTTTTCATATAGAGCTGGTCTAGAACCATACTCTCAAATATAAAAGAAAATTACACCTGTAGATTCACAAACCTGAAACATCTTTTGTTGGTGGACAGGCGGATGCAGCTGTATTGGTTAGCAGCAGCTGACCTGTATTACAAAATACAGTAAACACACACACACACACACACACACACGTCATTCACCATAATTTATATTAGTATAAAACGACAATTGATGGGCTGAGGCTAGTCATGTTGTGTGATATATATATCAGGGCAGACTGTGCTCACCATTTAGCCTATATCACCATTTAACTTACAGTAACTTAGTTAACATTACATCTTAGTTAGGAGAGATTTTGAGCCATGTTCTATACATACATACATACATACATACATACATACATACAGTCATACATACATACACACACGCACGCACGCACGCACGCACGCACGCACGCACGCACGCACGCACGCACGCACGCACGCACGCACGCACGCACGCACGCACGCACGCACGCACGCACGCACGCACGCACGCACGCACGCACGCACACACACACACACACACACACACACACACACACACACACACACACACACACACACACACACACACACACACACACACACACACACACACACACACACACACACACACACACACACACACACACACACACACACACACACACACACACACACACACACACACACACACACACACACACACACACACACACACACACACACACACACACACACACACACATACATACATACATACATACATACATACATACATACATACATACATACAATTATAGACACATTACATCAATATAACCCCCCCCCCCCCCCCCCCATAACTTATTGACATTGACAGCTATGCCCATAATACATACAAGCAGCTCTACTCAAATGTCTGGCTTGTTTGGATTCTTACCATGTAAGGTAACATTACATTGTAATCTTTCGTTTTTATTGTAACATAATGTTATGGATAAGTTAAGCTACCATTAGCAGCAGCAATCAGCAGTCAACTTCCTTTCAGTTTCAAATATAAGATTCACAAACCTGAAACATCATCCGTTTCATCATTGGTGATGATGTTATTGTTGTTGTCTGCAGCAGTTTGTGGCGCCTGCTTTGATGAAAAAAACGTTCTAATATCCATCACGTTAGGTAGTGAATTGAATAAACTCTTCTTCTTCAGGGCAGGGCAGGCTATGCAGTATGCAGGCTGCTTTCCAGCCGCTGCTGCCTCTCTGTTGGACTTCGGTACTGCACGTTACTCACAACACGTATTTTAAATTTAAGGTAAAGCATTATAAGATCCGGGGCTTTTCAGAATAGATCTGGGGCTTGAGCCCAGGTAGCCACCCCCTAGCCCCGCCCCTGCCTCCCACGCGTTATACTTCACCA
Source organism: Notolepis coatsorum (assembly GCF_963971535.1). Lineage (NCBI taxonomy): Eukaryota > Metazoa > Chordata > Actinopteri > Aulopiformes > Paralepididae > Notolepis > Notolepis coatsorum. The sequence continues at coordinate 46,185,301 of NC_140172.1, read as the reverse complement.
ATGAGAGTCCGCGCTGTCCGGTGAAAAGAGAGCCACTGGCTGTCTCCGCATGTGTCGGAGGAAGCATGTGGTAGACCTCAGGGCTCCCTTGACCGACCAGTAGGGGGCACATGCGCACAACGACCAGGTAGGGGAGGGGGGAATTGGCATAACGACAAAAAATTGGGATGGGAGAAAAACACAGAAAAACAGGAAGAGAAAAAGTGGATAAAAAGATTTAAATATATTGAAGCCTCATCTTCTTCACTTTTAGCTCGACTGTGGGCTGGAGGGGGTTTACTATGCTGCCACACCAAGTGGTACCAATCCAACATGGGCGATACTACCCAGACCCAATTATGTGCTGCACCAAAATGAGCACCAAAATTGTGAGGATCCATGTACTCATACTGTATGTAGTGTGGTGCAGCCATGTACTCGTACTGTAAGTAGTGTGGTGCAGCCATGTACTATACTGTAAGTAGTGTGGTGCAGCCATGTACTATACTGTAAGTAGTGTGGTGCAGCCATGTACTATACTGTAAGTAGTGTGGTGCAGCCATGTACTATACTGTAAGTAGTGTGGTGCAGCCATGTACTCATACTGTAAGTACTGTAGTTGGTGCAGCAATGTACTATACTGTAAGTAGTGTGGTGCAGCCATGTACTATACTGTAAGTAGTGTGGTGCAGCCATGTACTCATACTGTAAGTAGTGTGGTGCAGCCATGTACTCATACTGTAAGTAGTGTGGTGCAGCCATGTACTCATACTGTAAGTAGTTGGTGCAGCCATGTACTATACTGTAAGTAGTGTGGTGCAGCCATGTACTCATACTGTAAGTAGTGTGGTGCAGCCATGTACTCATACTGTAAGTAGTTGGTGCAGCCATGTACTATACTGTAGGCAGTACAGTATACCCCTGCCCCTCAGTAGACGGGTGTAACTACTGGCCTCCCCTGCCCCTTTCGTGACTGTGATGCACACCAACAAGGTTTGGCCGAGTGAATCCACAGTCCCTTGCTCCTCAATGGGAAACCAACCTAGATTTACCATGAAGAACTGGTCCTACCCGAACCGTTCGTTATACAAGTATCACAGAGACATTTCAATTGAAATGAGTTTGATCAAATTAGCAATTAATATATACACACAAATCCTGGGGGTCTCTGGGCCTCTGGTGGTCCGGGGACCCCAAGGTATTTGCCCAGTATGCCCGGTAAGTAATCCAGGCCAAAGCAGCCAGTTTGTTCACCATGGTGGCTGTCAAAAATAGCCAGCAAGTGATGAAATATCAACATATAGGAACACGTGCCCTCCCTCTTACCGACTGTCTGTGACCTGGGGCTCAGTGGGTCTCATTCCCGAACAGATTTACGACCAAACATTTCGTCTTAGCCAGATTTCGGCCAATTTAAGACATATTAGGGCTGGGAGCGCAAGTCCCCAAATTTTCCTGAGATCAGATTTGATCGTGGCTGAGAGCAGATTTAAGAGTGCTGAGGAGCAGTCTTATGATTGATTGAGTAATTGAAAATTTGATTAACTTGACAGACTGTGTTCTCATAGTGATTCCTTCACGTCAACGCTACAGGCCTCCTTGGAATTAATTACTTAATCATAATTAAAATAAATATGACAATATTTGTACGATAAGAAATTACGCATTTGAGGTCGGAAAAATAAATAATATGGATTCATCTGATCACAGGGCAGCTGCTTAACCATATCTGAACCAGCTATTTTGGACAAATGTATAATTACTTTAATTACTCAGATATTCAAACACAATTATGCAATTATTGTGAAATGATTGAAAATAATTATTATTTAATGCCTTCTGTGGAATTTGTATTTCTGTTTATTTCTGTTTTAATGATTAATTATATACATTTGAAAGACTGCAGGTCAACATGCAATGTATCCCATTATTGGTATACAATGGGACAGACCTTTGTTTGATTGATTGATTGAAAACTTTATTAACAGATTGCAGAATGGGTACAGTAGCTGTTACGAAGGATCAGATTAAACCAAATATATATATTTACTAATTGATATATATTGCATAATATTTGTATATCGTCTGATATCCCTTGTGTATTCTTTGTACATATACACGGAATATCCCTTTACCTAGTACAGACCATAATATTTCGTTCTCCTATTGGACAGCGGTCCCTTAGGCGCCACTGCCATACCCCCAAGGTCTAGTTCAAAGTCACCGCCAAAGACATGCCTGGACATGAACGGCTCTGCGCAAGAATACGAGACAGGAATAAGGCTGGTACTAGTTTGTTCACCTAACGTATAAATATGGCGCAGGTGAATACAGAAGTAGTTCGAGTTACCCAAGTGAAGCCTCACCCACGATACAACGTGCAGTGAAGTAGGGCCCGTTTGGCCCCAAATAGAGCATTGAGACCGCGTGCGAATTGATAGCTGAAGTATCAGAGTTTAACGCTGTACCGTCGAGTTCGACCTATTCTATTAATTCAGTAATAGTCTATTTATGTATAGTGTATCGTGCGGCTACCGTTCTACAGTGACCAGCATTACCAACGCTTCCTCGTACCTAGCTAGTGTGCTTATCCAGGCTGGGCAGCTTAACCTGGCGCCTTCATCCGAGGAGCCCTAGACGAGGACCGTGTGGATATGTACACTGGATAACCTACCCGACGACTACATAGCCCTTTTCGGCTGGATTATATTTGCTTTGGTCCTGTATCTGATGGAGCGGAGAATCGTCTACACCCACAATTGTGTGGGATTTACCCTGTGAGGAGCAACATCGAGCCCGCCTCTAAGACGCCTGAGGCTGGCTAGCTTTCTTCCATGCGGAGCTGCATGCCGGAGAATAGCTGTTATTCGTCTGCGGATCAAGAGATTATTGCACTGTCTCCTGTACCTGGAGTCTCCCTATTCTTCGTTGACCCAGACTTTGCTACTGACAAATCCTCTCCCCTTGCTGGCCTACAACCGGAGGGACCCTACTAGTATCTCCCGCTGCCCTACTAGTGTACCATAGATATAATTCCTAAGATACAGGTGGTATTCATTATCTCCTGCGTAATATTATAATGGACTTACGCTCTTGACTTACTCACGCACATTCTTCGCCTTACAAGCGCGACTCTAAGTAAAGTAATGTAATCTACTATTATTGCTGCTAATAAATATTATTCTAACCAAGATTTGTGTGGAACCGTGTCATTGTGGAAGTGTTCATCTCATATACCTGTGTACTGTATGGCCAGTAGTAATGTACATAAGACAGTAGTGGTTTAATGATACCATACTTATTTAATACAGTCAGGGAATTGTACCCCTCAGTTACAGTAGCAGTACAGCTCAATTACATAAGGGGATGCAGACCAGAGAAAGACTTTCGTCTTGTTTACATCAGGGTCCCCCATTTTCAATTCATCATAACATACATGACAGACACGACACAGATAGACAGTACTGCTACATCTATACATTTATGACATACCAGATTTGCAAATACAGTACTGTTTGTGATACAAAAAGAGTCCAGAAAAGAGAGTACATTTGACGTAGAAACTGTTGGAGGAGGTTGGGTAGGAGGGGTGGGTGGGGGATAGACTTACACTGTACAAGCAAAACTGTACATTGGAATATTGTCAAAACCATACTTGGTAATTTACTGTACATTGGAGGGGGTTGATTTTCGGGAATGAGACCCAGTGATGTGACTTTTCATGACTCAGCTAAAGTTAGTAGTTACTGAGCGTCTGGTCCAACCAAACTCATGCTTCTTCTGAGCATGCCTTGCTTTACTGGAATAAACAATGGCTAATGGATTCATTTAAACTATATTTAACCTTCTGTAGTGTGGTAGTGAAACGTTAACCCTTTGTCGTGTGGCAGTGAAAGGGTTAACATTCTGTATTGCAGTGAACGGGTTAACCCTTTGCTAGTGTGGTAGTGAAAGGGTTAACCTTCTGTAGTGTTGTTGTGAAAGGGTTAACCATTTGTCATGACAGTGAAAGGGTTAACATTCTGTATTGTCGCATTGAAAGGGTTAACCCTTTGGTAGTGTGGTAGTGAAAGAGTTAACTTTCTGTAGTGTGGTTGTGAAAGGGTTAACCTTCTGTATTGTCGCATTGAAAGGGTTAACCCTTTGGTAGTGTGGTAGTGAAAGGGTTAACCTTCTGTAGTGTGGTTGTGAAAGGGTTAACCATTTGTCGTGGCAGTGAAAGGGTCGCAGTGAAAGGATTAACCCTTTGGTACAGTAGTGTGGTAGTGAAAGGGTTAAGGCAGGATGAAACCATTGAGCCTCTTTGGAACATCCCCTCGGGACACTGCGCTGAGACATTGCCTGGAGTTGCCTCTTGTGAACAGAAGATCATAATTTAATATATTTATTTTGGATGATGAGCAAACAGACTTGATATAAAAAAAAATTTAAATCCCCATTTTCAAAGCATTATTGCGCAAAAACTGACATATTTAACAAATTATGACCACTTAATAATTGTTTCATACGGCCTAAAACACACATTTAATATAAATGTACGTATTGCAGTCTCCCGCTCTTTGCGTGCACAATTTAGTATTAGTATAATAATATAGTAATTTTGCCCATCCCTAATGTTAATCTATACGCCCACTCGCTCGCAGTGTGAATACTGCAAACAATGATCTGCTTGCATTCAGACATGAGCGCAGTTTGTACGCAGTCTTAAGACTTAAGAGTGCTGGGAGGGTTCCGATTAATGTGCGGTTAAGAGCAGGAGTCCAGTGCGTGTCTAAAGGGGCCATCATTGATAGGCCTGTGTCTTACCTTGCTCGCTAAATAGCTTACCACACTTTTGTCTATACCACTAAGGTGTTTACTTTAAACAAATGATTGACAGTTTTTTTTATTCTGCACATTAGCCAACTGTGGAAAGAGCTACCTTATTTTTATGTAACTTTTTCATTCTTTATGATATATTTAGGAATGATGAACACAGATAAATAGACGAGGGACCAGACGACATTTACTTTCTATTTTGGATTGATAAAAATGTTTGTAACAGGGGTCTCAAACTCGCGGCCCGCGGGCCAATTGCGGCCCGCTGGATGATATTTTGCGGCCCCCTACTTGACATCAAAGTGTAGTGTTAATGCGGCCCGCGCCGCCGCGCGCAACTTGTTGCCGAGTCGTTGCGAGTTGGGCGTTTTATTTATTTGATCACTTGTAGGCTACCATAGCGCAGGCTCATGGCAGCAACGTTAGTGGTTGAAACGTGATTCCGGAGTGATACCAAGTAGAAGGAATTATATCAGTCATCAGTGCGTATAGCAGGTATCCTCGAAATTCTCTGCTATCTCCTCTGCACTGCTCCAACTGTCTGTGTCTGTCTACTGCTTTGGTCCAATCATATTCAGTGTCCCGTCAGCATCCCCCCCCCACCCACAGTCTGCGAATCAGAGCAGAGTAGGGCGGGTCTTCACGGAATGCGTGTTGTCTTTCAACGGGTCGGAGTCAGAGCGAGAGTTGACAGCGCATTTACAGGTAGTCTAATCTGCAGGTACTGTAGCGAGTAGCATAATTTTTACCAGCAGGCAGCTAGTAGAAAAATATGGCATGTTCAAAGATGGCCAGTAAAATAAAAGTCAACAGTGAAAATCGCTGCAATCCAAAGGTGAATGGACTGAAAAATATGCGTTCATCCTCCCTCCAACCAGCACAATGTGCCAAGAAACGGTAGCTCTTGTGAAGAGTGGCAATTTGAAACGCAATTTGAAACGCCAATACGAAACAAAACACAGTTATTTTGATGCAACCTTTCAGCACTAAGAACCACAAAAATAAATGGAATGAAATCATCATATCAAGCTGCAAGCAGAATTATTGTTAAAGTTATGTCACAACGATAAAAAGTGTCACTGCTCACTCAGTGGCATGGGTGTTGGCTAAACACAAGAAGCCATTCTCTGATGAATACATAATAAAATAATGTATGACTGAAGTGATGGAGACCATGTTTGAAGGCAAACAAAAGCAAATCCTCCTCAGATAGCACAGCAACCAGAATAACTGAAATACTGGCTGTGCACAGTGCATTTCCATAGCTGTGGATGAGTCCACTGACACCACTGAGAATGCTCAGTTGCTGGTGTTTTTGAGGTTTTATGATGAGGCAAAGGGGTAGTTTGTTGATGTATTAATACATTTTTGGAATACTTGAAACCCTTTTTTTGTGGAATATTTGATGCGGCCCAGCCTCACCCAGACTCTACCTCCAGTGGCCCCCAGGTAAATTGAGTTTGAGACCCCTGCTCTAAGGGTATAGGGTATATATTCTAAAGCCCCATAGCTGACCTATCTCAAATCTCTTCTTGATCCTCCGTTCACAACTGTTGCTTTCCTCTGAGAGAAACACTCAGGGCCGCTTGGGAGAAATGCGAGGCCCTGTGCGAGATTTAAACACGAGCCCCCCCCCCCCCCCCCCCCCCTAAAGGTAAAAATAATATAAAATAAAAAATATATTTTTTTTTCATACAGTCAACATATTCTTAAATAATAGCGCTGCCCGAGGCTGGGCATGATACAGTCAACATATGTGAACGCGTCCAGCGAGCGTGCCTACAAGTCGGCGTCCTGAGTTCCAACCCTTAGGAGTCAACGGGGCGTATTGCTCCCGTGGGCGGAGAACAAAAGAATTAGAATGTCTTCTAAATGCTCTAAACGTACATATTTTCAGAAATCGATAAAAATAGAAAAATGACAATTTCGAGTGCTTTGAGATGTACTATATATGTCTCATTACTTGCTAAACATAATACGACTTGTAAATACGTTTAATTCTTGCTAGATGGTATGCTTGTAATTATTTCCGTTTGCGAGAGAACTACAGCGCGTCACGAAACACACATACACGCACGCGCGCACACACACAAGAGAAGCGTGTGCGCTGTGAATAGGTGTTAGACCCCCGCGCAGAGGTGAGAGGTATCAGAGACTCGCTACCCCCCATCCAAATTCTAAACAACAGATCGGCATCGGCTTTTCATAATATGTATGAATTATCTCTTGCAATAATATCCACGGGACACTGAGCTGCTTCGCAGAATAATGTGGTGTGCGTGTATGTGTGTGTGTGCGCTGAGACGCAGCGTCGAGACGAAACTTGTGTTGAGTCTGCTTCTATGTATGCTTCTTCAGCGCGAGAGGGGGTGTTTCTCACTGTCTGTCGTTGATAATATAATCCGAAGAGGTCCTGCATTATTATTATTATTATTATTATTATTATTATTATTATTATTATTATTATTATCATTCTCTAGAATACACGGGACCCGACGGAACGTTAATTTATGTATTAAAAGTAGTCTAACATGCTTTTCATCAACATAACTGGCAGAGACAGAGTGCGTGTGTGTACGAGTTATGAGTTATCTCGCAGTTCATTCAAGCGCGCATCACAGTGATGACAGCTCTCTAGAGAAAGGTGCGCTCACAGGGGCGTAGCTGGAGATTCTGGGCCCCATGAAAGAATCAATTTGTGGGCCCCCAATCTATTAAAAAATGTGGGGCCCCCAATCTATAAAAAAATGTGGGGCATTTGCTGGGCCCTTGGAATCATCCTAACCCCCCCCCCCCCCCCAGCTACTCCCCTGCACACACACACACACACACACACACTCTCTCTCTCTCTCAAACAGAGAAATCAAAAGAAATCAGTACATTACCTTGTATTACTATTGTAATCCAAAAGCGATATATAGGGTTGTTCATTGTACAATACAATTGATACAGTTGATGTTTCTTGTTGATTATTATTCTCTATGTGTATATGAGCATTTTTTCAATACCCAACTATGTAGTGGCCGCTTGTCGCTAGGCTAGGCCTCCTGCTGGGTCCATTCACTGGAATAACAAAGGAATGACTGGGCCTTTGCTCCAGGTGTGAAATGGTTCTAGTGACAATGATCACATTGAATTCTGGGAGTGTAGTTCTCTCATCAGATAGCTGAATGAACTTGGATCAAGTTCAAGTCCTATACTGAAAAGTTGTTAGGATTTTAACAGAATGTTTGATAGGACATTGATTGAAAACTATCATCTCAAATTTGACAATTGATGGCTTATTTTGAAGGTATGAATCTGTAATTTTACATTATGTAACAAAAAAAAAGAGAATATTCTGAGAAGGTGGAGCTAGAAACTTTAGACTTCAGGGGGTTAAAAAAAGGAAGTCTTTTATTTTATTTTTTTTTTTAGTTAATTTTCGTTTTTTTTTTTTATATATATATACTTACAGTTCGAGGGTTGAAGAACATATTTAGTATAACAGCGAACATATATAATAACTCTAATTGTAATAAATCTGTGTTTAAAAATGGCTCCTTGAGACAGAGTCTGTTCCTCTGCAACGGAGCCCTGTGGGGGCTGTCCCATTTTTGCATGTGAAAGGCTGCTGTTTGGGAGGTACGCCCACACTGTGTTTATATTCACAGAACCTGTTGCTTCACTTTCTTGCTGCTCAGATAACATTCACCGTTAACATGGCCGCACAAAGATTATCGGCTGCTCTTAATAGAGGAAGAGATGGAATGATTATAGACTCCTCTGCGTTAATGAGTGACCACATAACGGACTACTTCGGTGACAACGATGACGGTACATGTGAGCGGCCAGCTCTATCATCCGACGACGAGGAAACAGAAGGAGCAGGCGTCATTGTCTCAGATGCAATCGAATCCTCCGACGGTGAGGCAGACAATGACGGAGACAGATACATTTGCGTTTAAACTGTAGCATTGGGCTTTTCAGCTGAATTGACCATGCGATCAGTTGAAAATATGTCTGGTTTAACGGTGGAGAGCGAAATAGAAGAGGAACTCAGAAAGATACACACTTTCGACTGTAAGTGCCAGACACGCCGAAAGGAAAATTCTGAACGATCGACCCTGTCTTGTTAAAAAAAACTGTCAGTTGAGCGAATCTACCAAAACAGATTGGACACCGCGTCGTTGACACCAAGAGAAAGGGACATGTGTCTGTTGTCCATTATTGGAACATGCCAAAATGTTTCAGAGATGACTCAAAGTACAAAGAAAGTCAACGGTGTACGCCTGGCTTCACGGACAACATACAGATTCCACGACGTTGTCGTCTGTCGTCCAACGTTCTGTGTATTTATGATTGTATATTGTATTGGACGTAGATGTATTGTATTGGATGTATATGTAAGTTTAGCAATAGGTTTAAATAGGTTTATGTTCATAGGGCCATTGATTTAAGATTAAATTAAATATTAGCTAGATAAATAATATTAATATGTGGACTTTAGACACATTTGTCTCCAACCTAAGAAAGACATACTATGTTGTTAACTTGCCACACCCCATGGGCTGGAGGACACAATCCCCCAGACTGACCTAATCAGTCACACAATAGTTTCATGTCACACACACACACACACACACACACACACACACACACACACACACACACACACACACACACACACACACACACACACACACACACACACACACACACACACACACACACACACACACACACACACACACAGACAGAAACCCAGGGTGGGGCCCTGACCCACCCCTGATCACAAGAGCATTATTGTTAAAAACCTGTTTATCAAAGAAAACCTTTGTAATACATGTGATTTGGAGCAGCTCATTTTTGATGAGAAGAGGGGTCAACAATTTAGATAAAAACCCTGTTTGACCATTGTAAGGGACTCAGTCTAGCCGAGGCTGGGTCACAGATGGACGTCTTGTTACTGTGCTGTGGAAACCATGTATGCTGCATTAAATCAACTTCTTCACCAACTGAGCCATTGTCCCTGAAAACCATCTCCAGTCTGAATTCCTCTTGAAACCAGCGCCTACCCTCATCAATTCTACTTCAGATTTAAATAGGTTTAAAGTGTAGAGATAGTCGTCGAATCCTATTCTACCCTGCGAGGGCGTCCATTTTGGATATTCTGGGTAGTGTAGTTTTTGTGCGGCCATTTTGTAATGCACATCGCTAGCATAGGAATTCTTAAAAACTACACCTGAATGTAAACAAGAGACGTCTTTCTCTGGTCTGCATCCCCTTAACAATGTGTGTATTTCATTAATTCATTCTCTTCCCTATTGTTAACATTTCCCCAAGGGGATCAATAAAGGAATATCTTATCTTATATCAGTTTAGGAATGAACTGAGTGACTGTATTCTATATTAAAATTGCATTTTTGTTTAGGATCAGCGATGGGCTTCTCAAAAGCCTTTTCAAACACTACAAGACGGATGGCCTGACACCACGTGAGAGGAAGAAACAACCGAGAAATCACAAGCGTTTTTTGTCTCTTTTTGACGTAAAAACAGGTTGTGAAATTTCTGATCAACTATGCTGTCCTACATGCGATTGTGTTGCCTGGTCGTCATGCTGGTCACAAGGATTTCACTGCAAAGTTACTGCCAACCAATCTGACCAAAGCTTCCCTGTGGCGCCGTTACAGCAGTATAGAAGGTATGTTATGACACACTTGCACACACACACAAACAAACTTGTGTAAAACCACCCCTTGCTCTCTCTCTTTCTCTCTCACCCACACACACCAATTAAGGCAAGCCGCGGGGAGGCCAGATAAGCTGCAGGTGGAGAAACTCCAGGGCCCTCATTCATCAACGTGTCTTACGCACAGATATGTGCTTAACCTGTGCGTACGATCATTTCTAAGCAAAGAGTGGGATTCATCAATTTCAACTTGAACTTGACTTAGTGCTTATGTGTACGCACAGCTCGGAGCACACTTAGCTGACGCCCAGTGGTAGAATATATTATTACAACAAGGAAATGAGCTTCTGTGCATTAGTTTCAACACTGGCATGTTCTGTATGAACCGTAATTCATTATAGTTCATTGTAAAATAGCAACAGTAGTGTAATTATGGTCAAAACCCTATAAATAGCATTTGGAATAATAGATCTTTCTCTCAGAATGAATGCAGCATGGTTTATATAGCGTTATCGGAATATACAGGGTGTACTGACTGACTGCGCTCCGCGTAGCTCAACTCGTTATTATTTTGCGCACAGACCGCAGAAACACGGCAACGTTTTGATTATATTTAAAAGGCTTTACGTTAAACGAAACAAGTGGAATTTCGAAGCTGTAAGCAGAATACAAGTCATATGAACACCCACGATATAGTGTTCTTCCCCCTTTTTACTGTATAAGAAAGAATAAAAAACGCATTGCAATGACACCAGATAGTGGACAGACTATGTATATGATGGGATTCAAGTTCACGTTTTTGTTGATCATAGGCATGCTGTCAGAGTATGATATCTTGACAGATCATGTCATAATAGAACATAGGCTATGGCATGGTCCATCGTGTTATTGTGTAGACTGTTATTACTGTACCGGTACCACCCATTGTGACAACAGCCTTGTGAGTCCCGCACACAAACATGATGGAATTCAAGTTCATGTATTGAAAGGCAGGCTACATCATACATGCAGTGAGATTCATTGTTCTTGTATATGCTCTCGTATTATTGTTTATATAGGCTACCCAATACTGACATCAAAATAGATGCCAAATGTAGTATGCCTCTAGAAATCATATGCAGCAGGTAGAAAATTTACGGAAAATCCATCGCGATTTGGAATAAAATTGAGGAGAACTTTAATCCCTGGGTATTAATCAAACAACACGGGAAAAGGCAGTCATATTCCAGCACGGTCTTTATTAGTGTTTGCGCTGCCCAGGCAGCAATGGTTAATAGATATCATATCCGACATCACCGTACGGATACACGTCTGTCAGCCTGTCTCATAACACGCTTCCCTCGGCTTAGTCCATTTTTCCACATTTCATGGGGGTATTCCATTACCGTATATGGTTAATCGGGGCGGTTCTGGTATGCAAATACTTAAAACAGTGCACAAGCTCAAACGTAGGATCAAAGTCATATTTATCAAGACAGGTGTGCGTAGAACCTGTGTACGCACGTGTGATGAATCCCGTTTGTTTTGTGCGTGCACTGATTCTAAATTCTGTGCTTTTGTGTGGAAATAGAACATATTCTACGCCACGTTGATGAATGAGGGCCCAGGTGTGTACAGTCTACTTTCACTACTAGACTACAGACGTTTTTTTTTGTTATACGAGTTGAGGCCCTTTTTCACAGACTTTGAGAAGTCAGCGAAGTAGGATGTCACAGTAAAAAGGGTGACCGGTTCCTGGGCTGTAGGCATTGCCGTTTACATTGGCCGCATTAGACTAAATATGCTAGTGGACATGGAAGTAATTTGTGACATCACACTAGCCATCCCTATAACACCATCTATTCCCCTGTACCCTCATCCATGGCCGCCTAGTTATAGTTGAAAGTGGGGGTGCAATTTTTTTTTTTATTATTTTTTTTTTTTACATTATTTTTTTTATTTTTATTTTATTTTTGCAATGGGTGGTTTGGAGGGGGTCCGACACGACCCCCTCCACGGCAGATTTTTTTCATTTAATGAACACCTGTATGTGCAATTTCCTGCAATATAGAGCCTTCAATCTTGACCAAAATAAAGCTGCTCTTTTCACTATAAAACTCAGTTTATATTGCAGTATGATAGCTATAATAATAATAACTTCACTGCGAGGGCTCTTTTAGCTAACGCTAGCTAGGCACGTATGATAGCCAATTACTATTATAATAATAATAATAATAACTTTCCCATCCTCCCAAAGCCCCTCCAGCCCCGTTCACATCCGCAGCACCAACAACAACAACAACAACAACAACTAATTGACGCTATCAATAGCCCCAGTGAGCGCGGCGGCTGAATGAATGAAAACTTTATTTAACAGATTGCAGAATGGGTACAATACAGTACGGCTCAATACACACAATTGTTAAGGGAATGCAGACCAGAGAAAGACGTTTGTCTTGTTTACATCAGGGTCCCCTTTCGTGACTGTGCTGCACCGAGTGAATCCACGGTCACTTGCTCCTCAATGGGAAACCAACCTAGATTTACCATGAAGGACTGGTTCTGGCCGAACCGTTCGTTATACAAGTATCACAGAGACATTACAAAGGTGCTCACAGTTGCACGAGGGGTTCGCACAGAGATACGGGATGGTTTGAAAGCTCGGCGTTGCTAATAAATATTTTTTATATTTTTTTATAAACTGCTCAAAGCAGCATTATTTCCGCCGTTGGGTGATCACAGCGCCTGCGCACCATCCTGTATCTCTGGATTCACTCGGTGCAGCGCCGAGGCTCACCATACGAGAAATATTCAGTTTCAATCTGTTTGCGCATTTAGTATACAGTCACAGTGTTCGACTTACGTGATGATTTGCTCCATTTTGATGTAAACGCTGAAGAATAATCCTCACAATGTTATCCAATATCCAGCCTGAATTTTTCAAGGGCTTTCGAAAAAGCCGCCTCCCCCAACATGTCGTATACGTCATGCCGACGAACCGTGGCCCGTGGGCACTGGATCAAACCATTAAAGTGGGGGGTCACACAATCTTTGGAAACTTAAAAACTTGCTATTAAGTGTCATTGCGTATTATTAATTTGATTGAAATTACGTAGTTATGGTTAGATTTATATATGGGAAGGGGGGGTATATCATATTTTTCATATGATCAAAAAGTGGGGGAGCAAAATCAGATGTTTGCCCCCCCATGTTCAATAGTCATAGAGCAGCTGCATCGCGTGCTCTTATGCGCAGGCGTCTATGCCCTCATCCATAGTGCAGCATTCAAACAGAGCTGTCAGACGGTCTCTACCACCATCTATTCCCCTGTACCCGCGTCCATAGTGCAGCATTCAAACAGAGCTGTCAGACGGGCTCTACCACCATCTATTCCCCTGTACCCCTGTCCATAGTGGCTTGTTTACAGCCTTACGTCTATGTTGCTTCAACACACATGACATTAGGATAACCTGAGGATAACTGAGCACTGCCACCTCATTAGCCGTGTGTGTGTGTGTATGTGTGTGTGTGTGTGTGTGTGTGTGTGTGTGTATTGAGCCGTACTGTGTTGTACCCATTCTGCAATCTGTTAAATAACGTTTTCATTCATTCATGCATTCATCCAGGTGCAGTTAAAACATCTGGCCCTTGTTGACAGAGAATGCGAGCTGTTGCAGGAGATGACTGCGTTCACAAAAAGAACATGCACGGCCATGGATCTGTCTCTAGGCCCTTCCGCACCTGCAAGCCAAGATATCACGATGCACTACAGCTTTTATTACGCACAGCAGGTGAATATCCAATATAATGTAGCTTTTTGTTGTTAAAGGAAAACTCCAACATTTTGGGAAATTAGCTTATTTAACATCTTCCCTGGAGGGGGAAGGGGGCAATAGCATGACGTTCCCTACAGGGTCCTACAGTCACCAAATACACTCCAAATACACTCCAAATCCAATTCAATTATTTCTTTATTTCTCCACGTGGTAAATACACAGGCCACAACATGCTTACAGGAACGTTTTGGAGTTGTATTTGGAGTGTATTTGGTGACTGTAGGACCCTGTAGGGAACATCATGCTATTGCCCCCCCCCCCCCCCCCCCACCCAGTAGATGATATTATTCAAAATATTAGGATATCACATACAGTATTAACATGAAAGAGGGAACAATGAAAGACACTGGGCAGTGAAAAAAACCAAGCATTTCACTGTAATGTAATAGCTAAATAAAACAACTTGAACTTGACTTGTTACATTTGCACTCTGGTTGGATGCCAAACGTATTCTGGTTGTACTGTACTTGTGCTGTATGATGACAATACATTGGAATCGAATCTCATGTCAACGCTAGGTGTTCAGCAGGTGTATTCTGAATGACAAGTATGACAACATCACCGTTGTGAAGGGCATATGGGCAGATTGCAGAATGATTTTTTTGTTTTGTTTACTAGTACTCGCCAGACTGGCGAGTGCTCTTCATGAATCACTCGCCAAACATAAAAAATACTTGCATTTGGCTAGTAAAGTGGCCTAATTTCCTCCCCTGTTCCCTTATTTCAATGTCCTTTTTTCTTTTTAGTCTCTCTCTCTCTCTCTCTCTCTCTCTCTCTCTCTCTCTCTCTCTCTCTCTCTCTCTCTCTCTCTCTCTCTCTCTCTCTCTCTCTCTCTCTCTCTCACATTACCACACTTGCTCCTCTGTCTGTCTGTCTGTCTGTCTGTCTGTCTGTCTGTCTGTCTGTCTGTCTGTCTGTCTGTCTGTCTGTCTGTCTGTCTGTCTGTCTGTCTGTCTGTCTGTCTGTCTGTCTGTCTGTCTGTCTGTCTGTCTGTCTGTGTCTCTCTCTCTTACATAATTTAAATGTGTTGTTTATTCTATTACAGCTTCGATGCCAACCGTCCTGGCATGGTGATGGCGAAATTACACTGTGACGATCCAGAGCCATTCACGTTTCAGCTGTTGAAAGACCCAAAACGCTACCCAACCATCTCTGGTTTTCCAGTCCTACCCCCACCTGGACTAGACAACGACCGACAGGAATATCTTTTTAAGGAGATAAGACAATACTGTTCTGATGCCGCAAAAGACATTACATGCCCGCTCCCAACGTCTAGAGCACCTCAGAACAAGACTGTACGATGTTAGATACCATGGAGAATACACATGGATGTAGAGAGCATTCCGTATACACGCAAAAAGAACAGAGAGACACACAAACACACCATAGGTCACTTTGAAAAAGACACTTTAAGAAAATAACTTGTTGTGATTGTTGCATAGTGCATACTTTAACATGAACACACACACACACACGCATGCTGCACATGCTCACATGTAAGGTCATTTTAAAAAAAGAAACAAGAACAGGAGTGGTTCTTGTATAGTAAAAGCTTTTGTAAAACTCATGTGCATACATTATGTCTTACTCGTATTACTTGTATTATTGCACAAACGTCGCATTCTCATCCTATTGGATTCTTATTATTGCATTCTTGACTTGACTTGATAGTATAGTTAGTAACATAGAACATAGATAGTATAGCATAGGGACATAGAATAATTGTATTGTTGTGTGTAGAGAGCATTCCGTAGAGAGCATTCCGTATAAACGCAAAAAGAGCAGAGAGACACACACACAAACACACCATAGGTCACTTTGAAAAAGACACTTTAAGAAAATAACTTGTTGTGATTGTTGCATAGTGCATACTTTAACATGAACACACACACAGGAGTGGTTCTTGTATAGTAATATAGTGCAATATTGATGGCATTCCCCCAGGCCATCAGAGTCTTGAACACTGAACGCTCCACACACAAGCACACACACACACTGTACTAGTATAGCATAGGGACATAGAAGAATTGTATTGTTGTGTACCGGTACATGTACATTATATTTTTATTATTATTACTATTACTATTGTTTTATTGCACAATCGTAGCGGGCATGGCCAACCGCATTTCACTGTATGCCCTGGTATGTATGCGATGAATAAACAAAACTTTAAACTAAATGGAAAGGTCACTTTAAAGGAAAGAACCGATGTGGTTCTTGTATAGTTTAGATCAGGGGTAGGCAACCCTAGGCACGCGTGCCTGCATAGGCACGCGGGGGCATTTTCATAGGCACAGGGGGCAGCAGTAAAAAAATTAATAATCTTTTTTAATTTTTTTTGCTTTGAAATATTATAGTGAAATATTTTGCACTGTTGTCGCACTGTTGCACTGTTTATCTTGTTGAAATCCTCCCACAGGTTCTTTTTACTATACATACTTAATTGAGACCCTTTATTTGTTTATTATTTCAATTTAGCTGGAAATACATTGCTACATCATTCAGTAACATTTGCATAGCCTTATAACAAAAACATTATTACGGTCACCATTGTGACCAGTGGGATTAATCAACAAATTGTATTATTTATTTTTCTATTTCATTGAACATTGCACATGTTAAAAGCCATTTTTTTTACTCAAAATGTGTGAGTATTACCAAGTCAACTTGTGTTCTTAAAACAATGACAATAAACATAGTTTTATTAGGTTGAAATAATGTGGTTGTGTACTTATTTTTCTGTTAACTTATTATGGATTGAAAACTGAGTAACTGAACTCAATATTTTTAAGTTCTGGTAACTTATTATTATAATTTTTTTTACAGTGTAGTCTTGCGATCAATCAAAACTTATTTACACGATATACCTCACATTCACCCTCCATTCACATCCTGGTGTTCTCCTGGTGTTCTCCATTAGGCCTGTAGGTGGAGCTATGACAGCACACGTACAGTACACACACCGATGGTGTGTGATGTGTCCAAAAATGAATGGGCAAATGTGAGTGAAATGGTCGCACTGTATGCAGCTGTTTGTCTGCATTGCACCCCCTCCCCCCCCCCAACTCAGATTTAGGGTTGATACAACCATCATAATAATATTGTTAATAATAACAATAACAATAATGATGTAATAATGTAAAAATTATCATTAAAAAGACCTGATTATGAGAAGAAAAAAATTACGATGCATGGAATATTGTTGAGGCACACTAGTTACAACTATATTTCAAACAGGCACTCCATGTCAAAAAGGTTGCTGACCCCTGGTTTAGATTATAGTAGTATAGCATAATGACAGTTGAAACTGTATTGTATTAGCATGTCTATTTTTATCATGCACATCTTATGCCTTCTTATTACCTGTTTTTTATGTATTTTATTATTAGTATTATTGCACAATCGATGCGGGCATGACCACCCGCATTTCACTGTATGCCCTGTGACGAATAAACCTCTTGAATTGATTTGATATTGTCTGCTGATTTGTCATGCAATGATAATATTTCGATTACATACTATTATCATACTACTGCTATTACATACTTGAATTGTTACTCAGCTGATAGAGTTGTGCTCTTCCTGATGGCTTGTCGTACAGAACTTGTAAGTCGCTTTGGATAAAAGCGTCAGCTAAATGACTAAATGTAAATGTGTAAATGTAATTGATTTGATATTGTCTGCTGATTTGTCATGCAATGATAATATTTCTATTACATACTATTATCATACTACTGCTATTACATTTACATTTAGTCATTTAGCTGACGCTTTTATCCAAAGCGACTTACAAGTTCTGTACGACAAGCCATCAGGAAGGGCACAACTCTATCAGCTGATGCAGTTATTGCACAATCGATGCAGGCATGACCACCCGCATTTCACTGTATGCCCTGGTATGTATGTGACGAATAAACCTCTTGAATTGATTTGATATCTCTTGTCTGCTGATTTGTCATGCAATGATAATATTTCTATTACATACTATTATCATACTACTGCTATTACATACTATTATCATACTGCAAGGGGGGGGGGGTACAAGCAGTGTAAACAAATAGTACTATAGTACTACAATACAAATGGTTTGATTTTGTATCTGATCTGTCATGATAGCATGGCTGTCACAGCACTTAATTATGTTAATACTATTCAGGGGTGAGGTGTGGCTGGGAGGTATTGTTTACGCCCAGCAGAAACCTGGCGTTAGGTGTCAAATCTCTGAGAGCTGTTTTCTCTGCTTAAGTCTCTGGGGAAAAGACTGCTACAAGATTTAAAATTAGCACATCACAATAATAACATTCTCAGATTTCAAAGTATGACACATCATATGACACATCATCACACCTCTCTCATCTGGTGATGATGGCCAGGTGGGGTGGAGCCATGCAGGCCGCCATGAAGAGGACCACGTTCTCGTGCCTCGTCTGTCTGTAGTTCATCACCTCCTTCTTAAAAAGCTTCATGTGGTCCTGGTTGTTGCCATGCCTAGTTAGCTAGCGTTAGCTAACGCTAGTTAGCCTTTAGCTAAGCTACTAGCCGACATGGCTAGCCCGACTGAACCACACGTTAGCACTCGATAGCTAGCGTCAGCTAACGCTAGTTAGCCTTTAGCTAAGCTACTAGCCGACATGGCTAGCCCGACTGAACCACACGTTAGCACTCGCTAACGTAGCTAACGCTAGTTAGCCTTTAGCTAAGCTACTAGCCGACATGGCTAGCCCGACTGAACCACACGTTAGCACTCGATAGCTAGCGTTAGCTAACGCTAGTTAGCCTTTAGCTAAGCTACTATGCGACATGGCTATCCCGACTGAACCACACGTTAGCACTCGATAACGTAGCTAAAGCTAACTAGCTGTCCCTGCCTTTAGCTAAGCCGACATGGCTAGCCTGACTGAACTTTCTAACATGCAACAACTTTCATCTTCAGTCCATCTGCCGAACGACCGTCCTCTTCGTCTTGGCTGGCATAACCTCCAATGCTGCACGCGCTCTCGTGGAAATAGTCAGACAGACGCACGCCGGCCGACTACCTTACCTGTAACCCCTCCCCTTGTTGAAACCAATAGTATATCTGCTGCAGAGCCGCAGAGCTCCAATAGTGTATGCAGAGCCACAGAGCTCCAATAGTATATCTGCAGAGCCGCAGAGCCCGGAACAAGTCAGACACATTCTACAAACGTGGAATATATAAGCATATAAGCAAAACTAGGTATGTGATGAAAAAGGGCCTCGCAGGATTTTTATTTAATCTTTTTTGCGAGGCCCCCCTTCCCGCGAGGCCCTGTGCGACCGCACTGCTCGCACACCCCCTGAGGCGGCCCTGGGAACACTTCTGCTCTAATAATGAGGTGATTAGATGGGGTTTTCTGCAATGTCATAACAGAGATGTGGACAACCAGGGGACAGAGAGCTGAGTTAGACAACCAGGAGACAGACAGCTGAGTTAGACAACCAGCAGACAGACAGCTGAGTTAGACAACCAGGTGACAGAGCTGAGTTAGACAACCAGGAGACAGACAGCTGAGTTAGACAACCAGGAGACAGAGAGCTGAGGAAGACAACCAGGAGACAGACAGCTGAGTTAGACAACCAACAGACAGACAGCTGAGTTAGACAACCAGGAGACAGAGAGCTGAGTTAGACAACGAGGAGACAGACAGCTGAGTTAGACAACCAGGAGACAGAGAGCTGAGTTAGACAACCAGGAGACAGAGAGCTGAGTTAGACAACCAGGAGACAGAGAGCTGAGGTACACAACCAGGAGACAGAGCTGAGGTAGACAACCAGGAGACAGAGAGCTGAGTTAGACAACCAGGAGACAGAGAGCTGAGGTAGACAACCAGGAGACAGAGAGCTGAGTTAGACAACCAGGAGACAGACAGACAGCTGAGGGAGACAACCAGGAGACAGAGCTGAGTTAGACATCCAGGAGACAGAGAGCTGAGGGAGACAACCAGGAGACAGACAGACAGCTGAGGGAGACAACCAGGAGACAGAGAGCTGAGGGAGACAACCAGGAGACAGAGAGCTGAGGGAGACAACCAGGAGACAGACAGACAGCTGAGGGAGACAACCAGGAGACAGAGAGACAGCTGAGGGAGACAACCAGGAGACAGAGAGCTGAGGGAGACAACCAGGAGACAGACAGACAGCTGAGGGAGACAACCAGGAGACAGAGAGCTGAGGGAGACAACCAGGAGACAGACAGACAGCTGAGGGAGACAACCAGGAGACAGACACACAGCTGAGGGAGACAACCAGGAGACAGAGAGCTGAGGGAGACAACCAGGAGACAGAGAGCTGAGGGAGACAACCAGGAGACAGAGAGCTGAGGGAGACAACCAGGAGAAGGAGAGACAGCTGAGGTAGACAACCAGGAGACAGAGAGCTGAGGTAGACACCAAACAAACAAGTAAAAAGATTTCTGCACACATTAATTTGTGGTCTGGAACAAAGACAGGGTCCGGTAGTTGCTCATCATGGCTAGGATCTGTTCAGACAATCAATCAGGGTTTGCACAAGGTCCTTGAAGTGCTTAAAGTGCTTTATTTTTTTCAAACGAATGTCGAGGCCTGGAATTGCTTGAAAACAGCCCTTTTTTTAACAAAGGTGCTTAAAAAGTCATTTAAATTCAAATCAACCATTCGCATTGAATGTTTTGTTCATCCATGATCAAATCGTTTTTTCTCGCTCCAACTGCTTTTTCTCATTTCTTTGCGTGTGATGCTCTAGCTTGCTCTAGCTGGCAAGCAGGCCAAAAAGATGCATAAAGAAACTGCATTTAAAAGGGAATTGTATCCTTCAGTTTAACCCTTTCACTATCACACTACAGACGGTTAACCGTCTGTAGTGTGGTAGTGAAAGGTTAACGTAAGGTTATGTATATAACCAAGTTCTATGAATTATGGTGACGCTCAGCGTCATCTGCACGCACTTCACTTCGTGCACAAGCACTGAATAAAAAATTCCACAATGTACCTTTACATCCCAACATTCGTCTGGCCACACCCCTATCCGCTTACCTTCATAAGCAGGTGTGTGGTCACCTACTCGACTCCTTCCCACACTTTCACCACAAGGTGAGATCAAGGGCCGCAGTGGCGTCCTGACGCTGAGCGTCACCATAATTCATAGAACTTGGTTATATACATAACCTTACGTTCTATTTCATTATGGCTGCCGCTCAGCGTCATCTGCACTACAGGAGCTGAGCGGGAGCCTGAAGCTCGACAAATGTACCCCACTGAGGCCCCCCACAACCATCAGACCGGGGAGGACCGAGCCCCCCGACCCTCCCTAATGGAGGATACCCTCCCTATTGGAGGACGGGAGGGAGACGGATCCGACCGTGCGAAGAGGAACTCAAGCAACTCAACGCACAGGGTGAGCAGATCGTGGCTTGACCCCACGACTACGCACACGCACAACCCGCATGCCACCAGGGAACGAACGGAAGGAACAACCCTCGTTACTGCCCCCAAAATCACGGAGTCAAGAGCAAACTCAACCCCGTGGCAAGGCCGTAGCAGCGGAGCGCGAAGGAAGACCCAGACCCACTGAAGGGACTAGATCCCCTGGAAAAAGGGGGGCCCGGAGAGGTCAATGACGCCAGGCATCGAGACCCCACCAGGTGGTCACTTAGTGACACCGCCCCCCACATCGCCAGTGTATTCGGATAGGGCCCCTCCAAGAGCGGGCCCTTTCCCCCCAATAGTACACCGCCTGGCACACTGACCCTGCAACACAGGCAGTCAGCATGGCCATAAAGCACTCAAAAAAGGTTAACCAACGGAAGCAGGCAGTGCACCGGGATAACCAGGCAGCAGGCTGTAGACTTGAGCCTGGAGCACTGCGGACGAGACAGGCGCCAAAGGGGTCAACTGAAAACAGCCCCCCCGGCGGAAGGGGCATATGCTGACGTTGTTGAGCACCATGACAAAGCCTCCATCAAAAAAAACCCACCCAGAGGGGTCGAGGCAGAGAAGGCTGACACGATTGGCAGACGTCATGAACGTGCAGGGGCACACTCAACCGGGTAACCCGGGAGTTGACTCTGCTCCAACACACCAGGGAATCAACCACCCTCTCGGTACACAGACGGTGGTTGTTCCTATAACCCCTCAAAAAAAAAACTCCAAAACACACCTGCGGGTATACACCAGCTATACCGCAGTACAAGTGTTTCAGTTTCCAAAAAGGGTTATCCCAGCCCTACGGTTTCAACGAAACATTACTTCGGACCGGGCCCGCCGGCTCGGGAAGCACACAGGGTTACCAGAGGAGGTCCAGAAGACCACCCCAACAGCCCCCTCTTCGCCATGCGTGAGAGAGGAGCGAAATAAAGGAGAACCAGTCCCTTAGGATAGTGCCAGGTACAACGTGTACCCAACAAAGGGTCTCCATAACGCCTAACCCTGTGACACCCGGGCCGACCCGGCATTTTTCCCCCCGAAAAAAGCACAAGTCCCTCAGGGTACCAGAACAGCAGATCTGCATCCCCGGCAGACAACGGGTTAACTGACCTGGACCAGCGCGACCAGAACCAGTCCCGTGCCCTAACCACGCCGACATGCCCACTCCAGAAGAGGGGGTAGGTATGTGTGTCGATCTAAAACATGAAAATAGGGCGCCACCCAGACGGTCCCATTTGTACCGCACTCAGTGGCCCACCCCAAGGGCTTGAGACCCCTCTACCTATGTTCTGATCTATTCCGTTAACATCCCCCAGATATGAACGAGAATCCCTCGAGACAACCTAGTAAACTGGTGCTCGGAAGAGACAAAACTCCATCCCAGTTGCCCTATAAAAACGCTGTTTTAATAACGAGCAACCAAGGCGTACTTAGCCCCCTGCGTGATTCTTAACAGAAACACCCCGAGCCAGCACTATGTACGCGTCGAGACCCAAACACATCACTGGATAGTCTAGCAAGACACCAGACATTGTTCCTCCAAGTCGCCTGGGAGAACGACACGGAGCCGTCGTGCTTCATGTTCTTTCCTCTTTTTATTTAAAAAAGAAAGAAACACAGACTGACATGAATCCCACGTGACGCAGCTGAGGGTAATTTTTTTTTACATTTTTACATCCCGCCACCCTCGCCACAGGGAGGAGACGGAAATCCCCAGAGAGACTTCCCACGCGAGCTGTATAGATTGAAAAGAATATATTGCAACATTGAGCTATGTAACACTTGGGGTAGAGCTCTCCGAATAATCGAATTGAATCGAATACACACAATACAGCAGAACTCCTTTTTTGAAGTTCTACTCACCTTGACAATATGAGGAGGAGGCTCTGAACTCTGAGGAGGCTCCCTCACTGGGAAGGAGAGTCCGAACTCACAGAAGGCACTTCTCCCTGAGGAGGAGCTTCGTGAGGAGGAGCTCTGACAAATCCCTGAAACAGATCCATAACATGGTCAGTGACGTACTCTATGGCGGGGGAATTTCCGCAGTGCACACGCCCAATCTTCCAGGGCGTGGGACCAGGAAACTCCCCCCCCCCCCCCCTTACCCTGTAACGTGCCGAACAGCAACGTGACAGGAACCTTGAAGGACAGGTGGTTTTAACCCCTGACCAACAGAAAAAGGGGAGGAAAGGATTACCAGTTCACCCCTTTACGACCCCTCACCCATGATACGATGTAATGACAAATAGAGCATGACACAGTCATAGCATGCTACATGAAGCATCTAACAGCCTCACATAGCTCATGCGCTAACCTGCTACCTGAGTTTTACTAAGGAAAAACACAGAACAGAGAGGGCCCCTTTAAGAGCCCCGGTCCAGACTTACACATGTGCTTCTGTGGGCCAAACCTAACCCAGTTGTAGATCACAACGACACACACAACCCTTCATCACAACAAAAAATGGCAAAAGTACACTCTTACTACAGAGGAACGCCGTTTTTCATAACGAGAGAAGACAGAAGTCCTCGATTATGTATTGGCCACAGGCCTTGCTAAGCACACATGATAAGTGACCAAACAACCTTTTCTTTAGGAAAAAATAGTTTCTCAAGCAGAAAGCACAACCCCAGCAATTAAGCTGAGGGTTACATCATATCCCCACAAACACAGTGACACAATATATTGTAACCAAACATGTCTGAGAGGAGGGGGGGAAGCCCCAGGGAAACCGGGGGGTCATCCCTCCTATCTTACCCTTAATACGACCAAGGCGAACAGGCACCTCTGTTAATGTGTGAACATGCTGTTCATTGTCATCACAGGCTGAGAAAAAAGATTCATTCCTCAATCACATGTCACTAAGCATAGCTTTACAGGTTAATAACCCTCTTAGTTGTGAGTTCACCCACGGTACAACGTTACATGAACACACATGTTCTCATCACAACCAAACCAGTTCATTTTTACACATGTAAAAAACAACACCGATTTACTACAGAGAGAAGCTATACCAGTGACAAGACAATTCACACACAACACGCGTCATATCCTCAATGTATTGCAGCAACACATGTTTTGGAAACATCGTTATTACAAAACATTTAGAAGGGAAGAAAAGAAGAAGTGTTTAAAGTCCAAAGGACTCCTACCTTCACCCTGAACGCAGGCCGAGAGAACAGCAACACTGGTTAACGGGACACCGAGTTGAACCCAGCATCTCCTGCGCCGGTGACGAGTGTATGTCTGCAACGCCACCCAGCCGCCGTTCTCCATGTTGACGAAGTCCTCGCTGGCACTGGCACCCGGGTGTAGGGTCAACTAACATCCTCTGTCAAAGATGACGTCGTAGTCAGAGTGTTTAAGGCATGTTATAGTCACAGAACGTTTCAGCAGTGTAGCATTAAGCTAACAGCCGTCCGACTGATAGCAACAAGCTAACGTTTACTAGCCTGGTGAACACAACGAGCTAGCGCCGCAGCTAACAGCTGACTGGCTAACAACAGTAAGCCACAAACTAGCACGCCAGCTAAGCAGCTATCACCTGAACTGTACACAACGACACAACAAGCCACACTTCAGACAGGCCGCTGTCCAAGTCCCTCCCCATCCTAAGAGGGAAAAGAAAAAGAAATGTCAAACACAGTTTTCAACAGTGATTTACCAGACATACAGCGGAGCCAGCACAATTCCCATCCGGGCTGCAGCCGACTTTGAGCATGGAACTCCCGATAAAGAAGATCCTATGCCCACATTTCCTCGTTAGGGTGTACTTCCACATTTATGTGAAAGATGGGGCCTGCACGGGACAGAGAAGCATCCGCTCGTCCAGAGAATCCCGGGTTTTTCCCAGGTCTTGGTCGCGGCCCACTAGGTTGACCATCATGGGCGTCAGACCAAGATCCTCCGTTCGTTGCTTAAGAAGCCGAGCAGAGGACCCCAGTCCGGAGTCGGCGTTCGTAAAATTGTCAGCTAACCCCCATAGCATAAACAGACAACCAGAGCTTGCAAGCAAAACAATACTCACCCAACCCGGAAGCAAACCGATTTCTCACAACAGCCGGTGCTTCCTACAGTCCAGCTGTATGACCGGAGGGCAACCCCATCCAGCCGCAGCAAGGAGGACTGCAGTCGGGGAGTACATCAGCGGCGCAAGCCCCTAATACGAAAAAGCCGGTGGAGGTCAGAATGATCATCATCTTCCAGACACTCCAGTGACGAAGACAATATCGCCGTATTTTCTCGAAAATAGTGAGAGAGAAAATAAAGATATGATGTCAACGTATCTTCCCGTTCTTTTGTTTTCCAACTTTCTTCAGCTAACCACCTCGTCAAGTGTGGGATCTACCGAAGGCACTTCCTTGTGGTGAAAGTGAAGAAGGAGGCGAGTAGGTGACCACACACCTGCTTATGAAGGTAAGCGGATAGGGGTGTGGCCAGACGAATGTTGGGATGTAAAGGTACATTGTGGAATTTTTTATTCAGTGCTCGTGCACGAAGTGAAGTGTGTGCAGATGACGCTGAGCGGCAGCCATAATGAAATAGAACCTTCTGTAGTGTGGTAGTGAAAGGTTAACCTTCTGTAGTGTGGTAGTGAAAGGCCTGCCCTTCTGTAGTGTGGTAGTGAAAGGTTAACCTTCTGTATTGTCGCAGTGCAAGGGTTAACCATTTGGTAGTGTGGTAGTGAAAGGGTTAAACTTTATTTGAACAGGGACGGCACACATTAATGAACATGAAAGTAAATGTGTGAGACAGTGTTGGGCAAAGCAAATTTGCAACTGTTGTCCCTGGTCCCTGGGCCCAGTGTTAAAAGCCGCTAAAAAATAAAGCATAACATATTGCGTATAGTTCATTAACTCATTCAGGGCCAAAAGCGCCCTCTGCTGATGGCCCTTCGGTGCCAACGCTTTATCCAATGGAGAATAGGACTTATTTGCGAGTGCATAAAACATATCAAATATAATAGCAATAGATCTAAATAACACAGTGATCGTCAATGAGTTGCTCCCAGTCAACATGCACGAAACAAATAATTTTTCCATACATGCATTTCCATTTTATACCGTGATGAATATCAATATATTTCTAGGGCGTTCTGTCTCATCTCAATAAACTCCAGGAAATCGAGCTTAAATGTATTTCCTTAGAAAGCGTGCCATTTGTCGCTTGATTTATGAATAGTTTTCAAATAAATGCTAGATTATCGATAGTATATGTGTCCTCATGCACGAAGAGAAGCGCGGTCTGAAAAATCGCTTCTCCGTAATTTGTTAGGCGCGAACCTCACACACACACACACACACACACACACACACACACACACACGCGCGCTCCGATGGCAGAGAAAGGAACATCTGATTACCCCAAGGTTCGTAACATAAAGGCCTTACCTCACATGTGATGTCATCCAAAAAGATTAATCCAATTCCTGATCGCCATTCCGAATATCGATCGCGTCCATTGATCCAACGTTATAGTCCAAAACACATAATCCACAATGCTCCCAGTCCCCCCAGTCAATGCAATAGTATCCAGCTGCATGCCCGAGAAGTAAAACCTGGACCGGACTTATTTTTTTGATGCACAGTCCCAGCCAATCCAATCCAATGATGTGCAATACCATCCGGGAGACGATAGGCGGCGGTATTTGCCCTTTGCAAGCTCAGACCCATTCCCAATGATAACGTCAGGCTGGATGGATGAAAAATTCATGGATATCGCTAATAAAAGAAATATGGATTAAAACCCGAGATTTCTCTGGTTTGGCGCCCAGAGCATGGCGAGTTAACCCGGACTATCTCGGGTTTGGCCTCCAGTGAGTTAACACATCCTGCGCCAAAAACGTTGTACAACGTGTTTCAAGGTCATGCTAATTCTGCCATTCCACGGCGTACAACGTTATTGAGATCATATTTCATTTTTTCGCCATGGTATTCAGCATGCCCTCACGGAGCCTGGTTTGATGCAGTGGGAGCCTGGTGGAACTCTGCAACGCTTCAATACTGCCGCCTGGTGGATGATCGGCAAGTTACAACCGGAAATGGATCTCTGGTGATCTCGGTGCACCGGGCAAATGCGTCCGGCACTCACATATTGTTGCGGGACTCTAGACACACATTGTGTATATGGATCGCTGCCATAACTCAATAATCGATATGATTTGGGTGTTTATTATTATTATACAAACCAGAAATGGATCGAGTAGATCACCGTCAAATAAGTGGGATTTTTTTCGAACGGTAAGAGGACTCTGACGTCATTTTCAGCGTGAGTGTTTATTATTATTAATGCAAACTGCTCTGATCAATATATCACCCATACTACAAAAAAGCATTTACTGACGATCACGGAATTATAAACGACCCCCCCCCGTTCATCCACGCATGATCAGTCATAACGTTTAGGATCATGTACAGTTGAAATCTTTAATATAACGTGTATCGGCAACAAACGGCAGTTGATAATCTATATATGCGTTTATGCCTATAACTCACGTTCTAGGAATTACTGCAGAAAACGATAAAAATATATTTATATTCTAGACGGTATTTTCGTATGAATCTATGAATGAAAAAGTATAACGTTCCTACATCCTGAACAATAGATAATCGATGTTGAATAGTAATGTCAATTTAGCAATACAATTTCAAAAGTTATAGCCCTGCAAAGAAGGTGAACATCTCCATAGGCTTAGAGTGGTGGCAGAGAGTGGTATGAGACGGGCAAACTGCGTGGCAGTTAATGTGTTAAGAACAGGTTAAAAACACATACAAATATATACAGCAGACATGTACAGACAATGTACACACAATAATACTACATATTAGGTACAGGCAAGCATATGGGTTAGAGTTCTGCAGGGCTATTGTGTTCACATGTGTAGTTATTTCTTAGCCATGTTTTAAAAGTGTGTTTGAAGGATCTGTGTGTTTCAATATTGCGGCTGCAAATTGGAATGGAGTTCCAGGTCTTAGCAGCTCTCACGAAGAGGGCTGATTGGCTAATTAAATGTACTTTTTCTCAATGGAACAGCCAAGTCACCCGGTACAACAGTTCTGGTGAACCTGCTGCTGGGAGTGAAAAAATCGGAAAGTGGGGGTGGGGGCTAGACCATGGAGGATTTTAAAGACCAGACTGGCATCGGTTAATTTAATGATGTTGTCCCAGCTCAAGAGGGCATGCTTGTCCAGGATATTGCAGTGGTGGTGATGGATAGGCTTCTGGTCCAGAACCTTCAGAGCCTGTTTGTATGCAGATTGAATGGGTGCTAGTTGTTTTGCAGGCCTGGGTCCAGCTGGTAATACAGTATAAGGTGTGACATGATGATGGCATTGAAGTACAGTGTTGCTGCTTCAATGTTCAGACAGTTTCTGATGTATCGGAAGTTAGATATATTGAATTTGAGTGACATCCTTGAAAATGAAAAATAGTGCTTGGAAAAGTACTTAAAAGTCCTTAAGTCCATTTTGCAATGTCTGTGGGAACCCTGAGTGTGTATTACTATCACTGGACAGTTACTGTATGCTCTTTCAACATGGAAATGCTAAGGAATATCTAATGAGTTCTGCTACAGAAACTATTCGGAATCGTCCCGTAATTGGAAACTATAAGACGCGTTCCGTATTGAACTGATACGGGACACACTTTGTCCCGTATTTTAAGGTCGGGCGCTGTCCGCGAGTCAGTCAATGTTGCCAGTTTAGTGAGAGAAATGAGCCAGCCGACCTACAAAAACAAGCCAAAAACAAGCAAAATTGTGTCCAAAAGTTGTGGAAAATAAACAGACTCTGCAACTCTGGTATGATGCAAGTGCGCTCAGCAGCTCACGACCAATGAGAATTAGCGCTTTCACGTTGCTAAGATACGTTCTGTGCGGTTGTGCCAATCCTCAAGTTACTTCTGCTCAGCTCAGTCAGTGCATCACTGGGCTGTTTGAAAATGTCTACAGCAGACACTACTCCACCGCATCCTAAAAGGACAAAACATGGTGGACTGACTGACATCAGACAGCATGCCTCAGGAGAACAACATTCCCGAAATATAAGAACCCAAGAACCCAAGCACAGGTTTCACAGTTCTTCATGACTGAAACATCTCCTGAGATTGATTCGGTATGGGATATTACATCTTATTTATCTGGTTGTGTTTTTAACTAGATGTCAGTATTTCTATTTACCTGCCCTGGCAGCCCGGAGCCTACATATTGGCTGCTGATGTGGGCATAGTCTAGGCCAGCGGTTCCCAAACTTTTTTGGCCGTGCACCCCCTGTCACCTCCCGACCTAGCTCGCGCACCACCCAATGGGTTTCTGTTAGAAAAAATTGTTGCTGGTCTCCGTGCACAGATTTTTTATTTTATCTCTCGACTATGGATAGGGAATTTCTTTATTTAATTCAAATGTTCACAACAATACTCTGCCAGCATGTTTAATATCCATAATACTAAAGGTTTGACAAATTTTTTTTATGAAATTTTATTGTAAAAAAAATAAAAATAAAAAAAGATTTTTTTTGTTTGTTTTGTATTTTTACCACCATTAGCCTTTTCATGTCACGCACCTCCTAGAGGGCGCTCGCGCACCACAGTTTGGGAACCACTGGTCTAGGCTATTTCAGTTGACTAATATGGTTGATTGTTCATTAATGTTGAGTTTTTAAAGTCTAATAAATAAACATGTATTTATATTAATCAATATAATTAAATAGTGTGCCCATTTAAACTCTTATGTTGTTATGCTCATCTGGAAAACGGAATTCTTCATAATGGATTAACAGTTAATAAATACATAAATAATATAATTCATAAATACATAAATGCAAAAATACTTAAATAAATACTTAAACATAAATAAATAAATAGTGTTCAGACAACAATATAAAAGTCATACTGTTCAATTTAATTTAATTTCAATTTTATCATCCCACTCCTCCCCTCTAGGTTACTGCAGCTGAGGTGACACAGGTTAAACACAACCTCAGCTACAACAGTGCTGACTGTTTGTTTTCTATGCATTTCAGGAGTTTGGGGGGCTGGCTCCCCAAAATAATTAAATAACATAATCCTAACCCTAACCCTAAAACCGAAATAAAGTAAAAAAAAATGTTTTAAATAAAATAGCTTAGCGCACGCTCAATGACAGGTGTCCCTTATTTCTATTAGTGAAAGGTGGCAACCCTAGTGTTTACAACATTACGTCATCAACCGCAAAGCACTACGGAGGGTCATGCGAACAGCTCAGAACATCAGTGGATGTGAGCTTCCCTCCATCCAGCATATACAACAGACGGTGTGTCGGGCAAAGCCTGCAGGATTATTCAAGACCTCAACCATCCCAACCCATCCCGACCTCAACCTGGCTACTCTGCCTGTGACTGTGGTATTGTAACCTAGTGCTGTTTTATCGCTGTTTCTGCTGCTGATTTGCATACAATACACATACACATGTAATGTGTAATCTGCTGAATTTAGGAAGTGGATTTTTAGCGATTTGGAAAATATAGACATCATTAGGGTGGCTTGAGAAATTACGTTAGGTACATGCATATGCCTGGTAGCTCCGGTAATGTATGTATTCAAATGTCTAGGGAAATTGGCTAGGTTAATTATAATTGGAGTGGGCCGCAGATTTGCGATGTTAAAAAATAAAACTCATGATAAATGAAAAATCACATTACAGGGCGAAGGAGAATGAGAAGAGGATTGAGATCCGGATATTGCTATACTTATTGGCCAGGAAAAGACGTCTTCTTGGGTCAATAAGAATGTGAAATGCACTTAATAACGTTAAATCCTTTAATAAGGAGACAATGTAGTATTATATGATGTGTAAAAAAAAGAAAACTGCGTGTGATATGAGAAGACATTGAATGCACTATATTACAAAGGCGCTGTCCTTGGTACTGAATAACTACGTGTTTTCAAGAACCTTCAAAACTATACTTAGATGTACAAAAACGAGCATTTTAAGAACAGCATAAAAACGTATAATATAGTTTATATCGATTCACGTTAGAATAAGGATATGATCTTATGATTTCATGTGATAAAAAAGCGTTTAAAGAAATCACAAAACGAACGTGTTTGCGTCCGGTATTTGAATGAATGGAGAGTTTGCTTCGAATATCGACGTCTCTTATTGGTCTGTGTGTTGTATAACTATGAACAATGTCAACGGCCATTGGCTTAATGAATGAGTGTTACGTCAGCACCGCCAGTTCCCACGGGAAAATAGGATTCATTGATCAAAATGACTAGTAGCGTTGATAGTATTGGACGAATGTTTTGTATGTATAACCTGTGGGGGGGGGGGAACTAAAGTATGATTTGAGCAATATGCTTACAAATGGAGTTGCTTCAGGATGGAACATCCGGAGTTTACAGTGAATGGAACAGTTGACTTTGAGCGTTTGCACAGAATGAATGAAGAAATGAATGAAGTATGTGAATAATGATTGTTTACATTTAAAACGCACGGTTTTGTTTACAATATATTAGCTCTTTTTACTGACAAGAAGTTTGGCAAATAAACCGGAATACTTTGGATAATCTATTTCATTTTGATGGTTTGTTGCAGTAAGATGGCAAATATCTCACTATACTATAGACTATTATTGTATGAATTTCCCTGCTGTCAATATGCATTTGGGTGAAAAAGATGTAATAGAAAATTGATCACTTTCTTTATAAAATCCATAAGCCTGTGATGTAGTATGACTAAAAGACAAGGAAAGATTCTTAATAGCATTTATTGATAGGATATGATATTGCCCTAAGATGTTGCAACTTGAATAACTAAATGAAGTAGAATATGTGAAAGTGTTGTTGAAATAGATTTTTATAATATAGAAGTTAAGAATAGGTACAGTTTATCATTACAGGACGTAATGTGTGAGTATGTCTGAATGGAACAATGCAGTGTATGTATGGATGTATGTGAGGAATTTCCGCTTTTCAACACAAGGTGGTAGCAATAGCTGCATTTCAGTAGAAATATTGCATCCTGATTAATCACATTGCAAATTTAGTACACAAATATCAGATATATACATACAGGTATCAGGTATCAGGTATCAGGTTAAAACTCACACAGTTAACACATAAGAGGACATTTGATGTTGGGAGAGATTAAAAATAGTTAAAATGGGGGAGGGAGTGAGTCTATATGCAGTAGGTTAGATTAGAGGCCTATGAATGGAGTGTGAAGTGTATGAAAAAATTGAACACTTAGTAGTGATTGAATGGTGATTATTTTTGTGAATATGTATGGTACAAGTGTTGAATGTATATTTTATTGTTTTTTATTGATATTTGTACTATATCAAAAGAGGCATTAGCTCCTTAGAACTATGTAGAGGGTTGCTTATAAAGAAATTGCCTTGCTGTTAAATACACACAGATAGAGGACAAAGAGGACACTGCTATTTCTGGAGTATAATTCAGGAGTATAATTAGTTATTAGATAAAGGACATTGCTTTGTCCTTACAGATAAAGATGTCAGCTGTTGGGGTGCTGCAGGAGGCAGATTGCAGACAGGAACAGACAGGTTAAAAAATTGTATCTCATTCTGATTGGCCTCACTGTGCTGTCAATTACATTAGGGGCAGTTATATTGGCGACAGGCCTTCATTCCCAAACAGTGGATGATGGCCGGTTGTATGCATACTGGATAAAGCCAGTTAATACTTGTGTAAATGACACAGCTGATGACACGGTTGGTTCACACTTTGCAGGACAGGGAAAGGTGTCAAAGATATTATTGTTTTTAAAGGAAAGAACGTGTGTGACTCAGTATGTTGGCTATACATCCCATTCAACATTAATTTTGAATATCACAGCGGAAGTAGATGAAGAAGGAGTATCAAAATATATAGGCTCATTAGCTCAGTTCCCTCGGTCACATTCAATGATAATCCCAAGTGATGCAAGATGGTCTGCATTAAGTATGACTCCGTGGATTGCAATTGAAAGTGGAGGGTCATGGTCAATGTTGGAGGGAAGTACCTCTAGGAAAACGCGTATGGCTGTGAGAATCCCATCAAGTGCACGATTACATGGAAATGGTTCATTGACCAATGTCCCAGACAATCTATTTCCATGTTACAATACATTTCCCACAATTCCTTGCCCACCAGAGATGGCGGCAAAAAGGCCAGGGAGTCATTGTGGAAGATCTTTTAAAATGCAGGAATATAAAGTGATGAAACCAGTAGATTTAATTCAAAAACAATATGGGGAAAATTGGATTGTAATATGGGGAGATGATAAGGTCACAACTTTGAATAATGCTACCATATTCCCTACTGCATTTGTCTGGAAACCAATTCTTCGGTGTCAATGGTTTTGGGAAGAAAAATTAGGATATTTCATATCAAAGACATGACGTATCAAACCCATTTGATAATTTGCCAATAGCATTGACTCTTAAGAAGCCGAGCAAATTTGTGACATGGCAGACGATATTTCCTGAAGTAGAGAGATGCGTGGCTACTAGATTACTAAATTTAATCGACCAATTAACTAGACAAGGAGGCCTCATTTGCAAATGGGTTACACATCACATAAAAGAGAGGAAGTTGAAAGGAGAGATAGCATTTGACTCACCATGTTATCAATGCTCAACTAATCAGTCTTGTATGGGCCAGAATGCATTGACGTTGACAAGAGAGAATGTATTCTTTGCAGCAAATATCATGACTATACTAAATGCATCACTGCGCAGTGAAGGGCTTCTAGAAGAGACGCCCAGCTGGCACACAGTATTATATCCTTGCCGACAATCGGGTAAAAATGAACAGACAGTGGACACTATTTTATTTTTCTTACATTCACTACTTACAGTATTGGGAAAGGTTAATTTTTATCTTATATATGCGGATGGTGTATTTCCAGATATAGATTTTGGAGTGAGACTACCGCCACACTCCCGCCAGGCTAGGGACATGAATAGGACAAGGAAAGCAGCAGACAAACGGTGTCAGACCCAACTTTCAAGAGCTTGGCCTGGACCAGATTATGTGTTCAAACAAAGTAGAGTAAGCAGATGGGTGTCTGTGTCCATGTGTCTGCCTAGAATTGAGGACGACGGAATATATCCAAAAATGGTGTCTATAGAAGATGCATGGCAAACAGATTTAAAAGATTTAAGGACAGGAAATACATCACACTGGATTTATTGGCAAAACAGTTCTATCTTAATTACCGGGAAACCATACAGCCACACAAGAACTCAGACTTTATCTTTTGTGGGAATAATGGAGGTAACTGCAGCAGCTGTAGAATTAGAAGAACAAATTGTAGGTGAAGACTTGCAGAAAATGAGTACAGCTATACTGGCCCCATTCTACACCATACTACATTTTCTACAGTCCTGGGCAGTCAGGATAAGCATAATTGTGATGACAATAGTGGTGGTAGGATTAATGATAATTCTGCTGTTACGTATTGTGAAACTATATTTAATGTCACGCCGCCCTGACCTGGAGAAGTCCAAACGTTGGCTTCTCAAACAAAAAGGGAAGGCGGAGTTACATCAAGTGTTATTGATGGGCTAAGAAGACCTGTCCAAATAAAAATGACAGGTGTTGTTGATGGTATGGTACAATAATCAATAAGATGTTTCAAAGTATGTGATAATGAGTGAATGAGAACGCGTGACACCAACAGTATTAACATTTTGATCCTGTACTAAGGACAGGGTCAAAAGAGAGGATATAGAGAATCAATTATTAATTTAAATGCAAAAAACAAGCTGAATCCTTTTCCAACAAGGAAAATATAGAAGTAGACAAGACTAGAATAAAATGTATTCAAATATAAATCTTGGAAGCGAATTAGGAAATGGAGCTAAGATTGATTTTTCATATTCAGCGCAGAATATGAAGAAATCACTTTTAGGTTGGCGGTTGATTAAAGTGAATTATAGTTGATGTAATAGATTCTGACATTGTAGTATCCCTTAATTTGGCTGGACCAGACGACAGGGTTATGTGATACAGGAAAGTGAGACATCAAATATCATTAACGGAGGCTTATAACCTGTTACGGTTGTGGCGACAGGAAGACACAAAGGTCTGAAAAGAAAAGAAGATTCTATTTGAGCACAGTTTAATACCCATGGAAAATGAATGATACTGTTTGAATGACTAAAACACGTGACTAACATGTTCTTCTGTCTTTAAGAAACTACAAGTGGAGAAGGCCAAGGAAAGAAAGGAGAAAGTGAAAACAGAGATTCATATTCTGAACATAACCTGTGGGTTGTATAAATAAGACAAACAACGAAAACAAAACAGTATCTTTATATTTATAACACAAATTCTCTCAATAAAAATAATGTTAAAAGAACAACATTTATGCAAAATTTAGAAGAAATTGTATCTGAAATTACAGTTGTATAGTAAACATGTCTCTTTTTGATCTTGCACTGTTTTGCAGCCTCTCGCCGGGAGAACGGAGTCTGTGACAAACGTCCATCAAGTAAAATAAGGTAAAAAATATAATGGATCAAGAGACAGGGAATACAGAAAAAAACAAGGTCACCTAACTGAAGGCTTGTGTAAGAAAGACAAGAACTATATTAGAAGCAATATAAAAACAGGCATACATACACACATACATATACACCACACACAAATTAGGAGTCACATTTTTTCTTCTTCTGCCCCTGTCACCTCCCGACCTAGCTCGCGCACCACCCAATGGGTTTCTGTTAGAAAAAATTGTTGCTGGTCTCCGTGCACAGATTTTTTATTTTATCTCTCGACTATGGATAGGGAATTTCTTTATTTAATTCAAATGTTCACGACAATACTCTGCCAGCATGTTTAATATCCATAATACTAAAGGTTTGACCAATTTTTTTTATGAAATTTTATTGTAAAAAAAATAAAAATAAAAAAAGATTTTTTTTTTGTTTTGTATTTTTACCACCATTAGCCTTTTCATGTCACGCACCTCCTAGAGGGCGCTCGCGCACCACAAGGGGTGCGCGCACCACAGTTTGGGAACCACTGGTCTAGGCTATTTCAGTTGACTAATATGGTTGATTGTTCATTAATGTTGAGTTTTTAAAGTCTAATAAATAAACATGTATTTATATTAATCAATATAATTAAATAGTGTGCCCATTTAAACTCTTATGTTGTTATGCTCATCTGGAAAACGGAATTCTTCATAATGGATTAACAGTTAATAAATACATAAATAATATAATTCATAAATACATAAATGCAAAAATACTTAAATAAATACTTAAACATAAATAAATAAATAGTGTTCAGACAACAATATAAAAGTCATACTGTTCAATTTAATTTAATTTCAATTTTATCATCCCACTCCTCCCCTCTAGGTTACTGCAGCTGAGGTGACACAGGTTAAACACAACCTCAGCTACAACAGTGCTGACTGTTTGTTTTCTATGCATTTCAGGAGTTTGGGGGGCTGGCTCCCCAAAATAATTAAATAACATAATCCTAACCCTAACCCTAAAACCGAAATAAAGTAAAAAAAAATGTTTTAAATAAAATAGCTTAGCGCACGCTCAATGACAGGTGTCCCTTATTTCTATTAGTGAAAGGTGGCAACCCTAGTGTTTACAACATTACGTCATCAACCGCAAAGCACTACGGAGGGTCATGCGAACAGCTCAGAACATCAGTGGATGTGAGCTTCCCTCCATCCAGCATATACAACAGACGGTGTGTCGGGCAAAGCCTGCAGGATTATTCAAGACCTCAACCATCCCAACCCATCCCGACCTCAACCTGGCTACTCTGCCTGTGACTGTGGTATTGTAACCTAGTGCTGTTTTATCGCTGTTTCTGCTGCTGATTTGCATACAATACACCCATACAGTAATTGTTATGTTAAGCTATTTTATCATTGACTCTGATAAAGCTCTTTAGAGCTTATCTAATGTGTTACGGTAGACTGCCGGTAGATTCTCTGAAAAGAGATGAATATGCATTGGGGAGGTAGTGGTGCTAATTTAAAATGGCTGAAGTAACAATTTATGTTCACATGGCTAATAGATTTGATATTATAGTGTATTTTTGATTAATTAGTAATAGTTATTTCAACAGTATTATAGCATTATTCAGAATGGCTAGCTGACCACAGTTTGGCTTGACCTTGGCAAACCTGATTGACACACACACACACACACACACACACACACACACACACACACACACACACACACACACACACACACACACACACACACACACACACACACACACACACACACACACACAGTGACCATTGTCTAAACTAACAAGACAGACTGGTTAAGTAGACCACACACACTGATGAATGACACACACACCCAGTATTGCAGGTGACCGAAAGTAGAGCTCACACCCCCTCACCCAGTGGCGGACTGGGACACAAATTCAGCCCGGGACATTCAGACGCACCAGCCCACACACCGGCCCACGCACCGGCCCACGCACCGGCCCCGAAACCGGCCCACACAACGGCCGTTATGAAACACTTGTCCAGTATTAAACAACCCAAGGCTGTGGCTAAGGAGTCAACATCAGGGAGACCAAATCTACACACCGCCCCTAGATGTGCACTCATGCACAGTGCACACACACACACACACACAGAGACACACACATACATATACCGTTACTTCCTGTCATTGGCATATGTTTTTTTTTTACTAACATCTTAGTGCCTCATTAGCCTAGGGATTAAGGATACATGAAGTATTAACTACACCATAATAATATTGAGGTTTTGATCAATAGAAAAGGTCTGTGCTACACAATTTCAGTTAGATTGGATTTATTGTCCTTTAATTTGGCACTCATGACATTAGTTGCTTGCCGTTTAATCAACATCGAAAGACCCCCCACTTCCTCCCAGACACCCATTCCAAGAGCTTGTTTTCTCTCTCTCTGTGTATGTGTCTCTCTGTGTGTGTGTGTGTGTGTGTGTGTCTCTCTCTGTGTCTCTCCCTCTCTCTGTGTGTCTCTCTCTGTGTCTCTCTCTCTGTGTCTCTCTCTCTCTCTTTCTCTCTCTGTGTGTCTGTCTGTCTGTCTGGACTGGGCTCTCTCTCTCCCCTCAGGGTCAGCTGTGCTGGACTGGGCACTCTCTCTCCCCTCAGGGTCAGCTGTGCTGGACTGGGCTCTCTCTCTCCCCTCAGGGTCAGCTGTGCTGGACTGGGCGCTCTCTCTCCCCTCAGGGTCAGCTGTGCTGGACTGGGCTCTCTCTCTCCCCTCAGGGTCAGCTGTGCTGGACTGGGCTCTCTCTCTCCCCTCAGGGTCAGCTGTGCTGGACTGGGCTCTCTCTCTCCCCTCAGGGTCAGCTGTGCTGGACTGGGCGCTCTCTCTCCCCTCAGGGTCAGCTGTGCTGGACTGGGCGCTCTCTCTTTCCTCAGAGTCAACTGCATAAGAAGAACATCAGCAATCAATAATAATGGCTTGAATTCATACAGCGTTTTTCAGCCTTTTGAAAACACCCAAAGTAGTAGTAGTAGTAGTAGTAGTAGTAGTAGTAGTAGTAGTAGTAGTAGTAGTAGTAGTAGTAGTAGTAGTAGTAGTAGTAGTTTATTCAGTCATCATCTCACACAATACAATATACACCATCATTTAACAATATTTGATTTTACAGTGACTGAGAAGGTACAGACTGAAGCAATGCTTATATAGCCTATGCCTGTCCTATATTCTTAACAAAAAAAATAAAAAATTAAGACTCCAAAACAGTATTATAAAAGAAAATAGCAAAAAAAAACAGTATTATTCACCCTTGTAGTTTTCAAAAATAGCTTTACAAACCATTTTCTTAAAAACCAAAAGTGAATTACTCATTCTTAACTGTATATCAGCATTGTTCCACAAAGCGCTTCACAGAAACCATCAAGCATTCACACTCACACAGTCATACGCTACTGGTGGTCGTGAGCAGCATCAGCAAACACAGCTTCCCTGTGGCAGACTGACGGAATCATGTCTGCTATTCAGCGCCAACCACCATCAACAACCTTCATAAATACATTCAACATTAATGGAATAGGCTAACTACCAACTTAGCTGTAGCAGTTAGCTGTTATATGCAATCACATTTGTTTAACAACTAGTAGTTGACCTAGTTGTTAGCTTAAGCTAGTTAGCTGTGGTTATCTACAAACATGTAGATGAGACTAATCGAGAACATGGCTAACTGTTGGGAATTCTAAGGTACATCTTATTTAAGCATGTAAAATGGCAACTAATCAATTCAATCAATTAGATTACCAATATTATATCAACATGAAAATTTGAAAGGGAACATAATAGTATTTTATTTGAGTATTTACTATTATAATATTAGTAGCCAATTAATTTGCAGCCCGTCCTAGGTTCTGATTGGCTCTCTAGGTTCGCACTTTAGCTTCTGATGCTGTGGTGGGCACTAGTCCTAACATTGCTAACTAAACTTTTAGTCAGAGAAAAAACTTCACGAGTCACAACTATTTACGTCCACGTGCTGTAAGGAATCAGGAATACGGAAAGCACATTGTCTTGTAATAGAATGACTGAAATCACTGCAAGAACTAGTATAGGCTAGCTAGCCCTCATGAACCGGCACACACCAACAGTAGAATATGCACTAGGCTACTGCACGCACCTGTCATGTTACTGTTGGTTCCTTCCACTTGAACTTCATCATCATTAGCAGCAGCAGCTACTCTAACGCCAGCCCTTCCTCTACTAAACATGTCTGTAATTTTAGAACATTGTTCTGCGTCTTTTACTAGCAATTCTAGCTTTTTCAGCTCCACCCTTTCTTTTTTTGCATTCTCCATTTCTGCGCTTCTAGGCCTACTCGCGGTTGGGAGGAAACGTGAATCTCATTCACTGATGTCTCATGTCTCATTCAAGACTGGCTAACAAAAGCATGTCTTTCACTTAACACCAAGAAAACAGTGTGTATGATGTTCACAAAGTCACCAGTAGAGGTCACTCACTCTAATGTGTTTCTGGGAGAGGCGGAGCTGGACATTGTACATTAATTCAAGTATCTTGGGGTCACATTGGACTCTACATTGACCTTCAAAAAGTAATGTGAAGAAAGTGACAAACACAGTCAAGTTTAACATCGAAAACTTCAGGCAGATCAGGCCCTGCCTGCCAGTTAATGCTGCAAGGATGTTTCTGCATTCAATGATTTTATCACACATCGAGTACTGTTTTATCAACTGGTCTCTTTCATATGTCACTACTCTTACACCAATAGAATTACTCTACAAAAAAGCCATAAAAGTATTTGATAGGAAACCAATTTCATTTCATCACTGTAATGTTTTAGAAAAACATAACATGCTAAGTTTCGAGAATTTCCAAGTTTTCAAATATACTTGCTTCATGTACAAGGTTCTGCATGGACTTGCCCCTCCCCCATTGAATGAGTTCATCCAACAGAAAGCAGACACTGGCATTACCACCAGGGCCATCAGTAGAGGGGACTGTAAGGTGCCTTTTCGGTATACTACCATTGCAAAAACTGTGTTCTCTGTTAAAAGTGGTAACTACTGGAATAGCCTACCAGTTGTGATTAGAGAGTGCCCTACATACTCCATGTTCAAGACCCATCTTAAACTGCATCTTAAGGCAAACCAGAACTGTGATCATTTTTAATCTGATTTAGTTTATGCAACTTGTTTATTGTTTTATTGCCGGCCCACACACTGGCCCACACACCGGCCCACATAATGGCCCACACACCGGCCCACATACGGCCCACACACTGGCCCACACACTACACCGGCCCACACACTACACCGGCCCACACACTGGCCCACACACTGGCCCACACACCGGCCCACACACTGGCCCACACACCGGCCCACACACTGGCCCACACACCGGCTCACACACCGGCCCACATACTGGCCCACACACTGGCCCACACACCGGCACACACACTGGCCCACATTAGTGGCCCACACACCGACTCACACACCGGCCCACACACTGGCCCACAGACTGGCCCACATACTGGCCCACACACCGGCCCACATACTGGCCCACACACCGGCCCACAGACTGGCCCACATACTGGCCCACACACCGG
Source organism: Notolepis coatsorum (assembly GCF_963971535.1). Lineage (NCBI taxonomy): Eukaryota > Metazoa > Chordata > Actinopteri > Aulopiformes > Paralepididae > Notolepis > Notolepis coatsorum. Next base: position 46,143,532 of record NC_140172.1, on the reverse strand, counting down.
CCCACATACTGGCCCACACACTGGCCCACATACTGGCCCACACACTGGCCCACATACTGGCCCACACACCGGCCCACATACTGGCCCACACACCGGCCCACATACTGGCCCACACACTGGCCCACACACCGGCACACACACTGGCCCACATTAGTGGCCCACACACCGGCCCACAGACTGGCCCACATACTGGCCCACACACCGGCCCACACACCGGCCCACACACTGGCCCACATACTGGCCCACACACCGGCCCACACACCGACTCACACACTGGCCCACACACCGGCACACACACTGGCCCACATACTGGCCCACACACTGGCCCACACACCGGCCCACACACTGGCCCACATTAGTGGCCCACACACCGACTCACACACTGGCCCACACACTGGCCCACACACTGGCCCACACACCGGCCCACATTAGTGGCCCACACACTGGCCCACACACTGGCACAAAAAAAAAGTAAAATAAAAAAAAAAGTTAAAAAAAAAGTAAAAAAATAAAAGATTTTTTTTTTTTTTTTTTTTTTTTTTTTTGACCAGCCCACTTTGGTTCCGGCCCATCGGGATTCGTCCCGAACGTCCCGATGGCCAGTCCGCCACTGCCCTCACCCATTAGATTCTCACACAGACAGAGACCAAAACCAGTTTACCCAGGTAGTGATAAGCAAATCACATCACAGCATTTAGATTCGGTTGAAACACATATAAACCACACATCTTAACATTAGAGGACACACACACGACAGGACAAGCTGTGTGTCAGAGAGATTCTTTGTATCCTGTGATATTGCTGTATTTCTACCGCTGGTGCCCTGCTGAATAAATCGACTGAGAACCTGAAGCCATTGACTTTCAACTTGTATCCAGCGTCTGCTTTCTTGCTCTGAAATTGGTCATTCCATAACTGTTGTTTACAAAGTCACAGCGGATTTGTAACTTCATTAATGGTGCCAGAAACCCGGGGACGATAAACCAGAATTAGGACCGAACCAACAAAAAGAAACAATCCACTTTTGGACCTCGCCAGCAGAACTCTTCAAACAACTAAGAAAGACATCGCTCAAACACTGAGTTTCCTTTCTTCAAAAGCTGAAGGTGAGTAGAACTGCAAACATGTTAACAAAATGTGAAATTGTGTACCACTGCCAGAAGGAGAGAATGACTGATTGGAAAGTAACATGTTGGCAAGACACAACGGAGTTTACGGAGAATCACAGGATAAACAGAATCTATCTTTAAAGTTATCTCGTTTTTAAGCGTTTGGCCAAAATAGTAAGCAAATAGTATAGGTTAATTACAATTGGAGTGTTCCGCAAATATGCGATGTTAAAAAAAATCATCAAAGATAAATAAAACAAAGTATTATGAATAATTACAATTGGTGTGTTAGCCTTATGACTAGTATACGAAGTTAATATAGATCTTACTATGAAAACGAGGGAAATAACATTGCAATTCGCATGTAATGTGTAATCTGCTGAATTTAGGAAGTGGATTTTTAGCGATTTGGAAAATATAGACATCATTAGGGTGGCTTGAGAAATTACGTTAGGTACATGCATATGCCTGGTAGCTCCGGTAATGTATGTATTCAAATGTCTAGGGAAATTGGCTAGGTTAATTATAATTGGAGTGGGCCGCAGATTTGCGATGTTAAAAAATAAAACTCATGATAAATGAAAAATCACATTACAGGGCGAAGGAGAATGAGAAGAGGATTGAGATCCGGATATTGCTATACTTATTGGCCAGGAAAAGACGTCTTCTTGGGTCAATAAGAATGTGAAATGCACTTAATAACGTTAAATCCTTTAATAAGGAGACAATGTAGTATTATATGATGTGTAAAAAAAAGAAAACTGCGTGTGATATGAGAAGACATTGAATGCACTATATTACAAAGGCGCTGTCCTTGGTACTGAATAACTACGTGTTTTCAAGAACCTTCAAAACTATACTTAGATGTACAAAAACGAGCATTTTAAGAACAGCATAAAAACGTATAATATAGTTTATATCGATTCACGTTAGAATAAGGATATGATCTTATGATTTCATGTGATAAAAAAGCGTTTAAAGAAATCACAAAACGAACGTGTTTGCGTCCGGTATTTGAATGAATGGAGAGTTTGCTTCGAATATCGACGTCTCTTATTGGTCTGTGTGTTGTATAACTATGAACAATGTCAACGGCCATTGGCTTAATGAATGAGTGTTACGTCAGCACCGCCAGTTCCCACGGGAAAATAGGATTCATTGATCAAAATGACTAGTAGCGTTGATAGTATTGGACGAATGTTTTGTATGTATAACCTGTGGGGGGGGGGAACTAAAGTATGATTTGAGCAATATGCTTACAAATGGAGTTGCTTCAGGATGGAACATCCGGAGTTTACAGTGAATGGAACAGTTGACTTTGAGCGTTTGCACAGAATGAATGAAGAAATGAATGAAGTATGTGAATAATGATTGTTTACATTTAAAACGCACGGTTTTGTTTACAATATATTAGCTCTTTTTACTGACAAGAAGTTTGGCAAATAAACCGGAATACTTTGGATAATCTATTTCATTTTGATGGTTTGTTGCAGTAAGATGGCAAATATCTCACTATACTATAGACTATTATTGTATGAATTTCCCTGCTGTCAATATGCATTTGGGTGAAAAAGATGTAATAGAAAATTGATCACTTTCTTTATAAAATCCATAAGCCTGTGATGTAGTATGACTAAAAGACAAGGAAAGATTCTTAATAGCATTTATTGATAGGATATGATATTGCCCTAAGATGTTGCAACTTGAATAACTAAATGAAGTAGAATATGTGAAAGTGTTGTTGAAATAGATTTTTATAATATAGAAGTTAAGAATAGGTACAGTTTATCATTACAGGACGTAATGTGTGAGTATGTCTGAATGGAACAATGCAGTGTATGTATGGATGTATGTGAGGAATTTCCGCTTTTCAACACAAGGTGGTAGCAATAGCTGCATTTCAGTAGAAATATTGCATCCTGATTAATCACATTGCAAATTTAGTACACAAATATCAGATATATACATACAGGTATCAGGTATCAGGTATCAGGTTAAAACTCACACAGTTAACACATAAGAGGACATTTGATGTTGGGAGAGATTAAAAATAGTTAAAATGGGGGAGGGAGTGAGTCTATATGCAGTAGGTTAGATTAGAGGCCTATGAATGGAGTGTGAAGTGTATGAAAAAATTGAACACTTAGTAGTGATTGAATGGTGATTATTTGTGTGAATATGTATGGTACAAGTGTTGAATGTATATTTTATTGTTTTTTATTGATATTTGTACTATATCAAAAGAGGCATTAGCTCCTTAGAACTATGTAGAGGGTTGCTTATAAAGAAATTGCCTTGCTGTTAAATACACACAGATAGAGGACAAAGAGGACACTGCTATTTCTGGAGTATAATTCAGGAGTATAATTAGTTATTAGATAAAGGACATTGCTTTGTCCTTACAGATAAAGATGTCAGCTGTTGGGGTGCTGCAGGAGGCAGATTGCAGACAGGAACAGACAGGTTAAAAAATTGTATCTCATTCTGATTGGCCTCACTGTGCTGTCAATTACATTAGGGGCAGTTATATTGGCGACAGGCCTTCATTCCCAAACAGTGGATGATGGCCGGTTGTATGCATACTGGATAAAGCCAGTTAATACTCGTGTAAATGACACAGCTGATGACACGGTTGGTTCACACTTTGCAGGACAGGGAAAGGTGTCAAAGATATTAGTGTTTTTAAAGGAAAGAACGTGTGTGACTCAGTATGTTGGCTATACATCCCATTCAACATTAATTTTGAATATCACAGCGGAAGTAGATGAAGAAGGAGTATCAAAATATATAGGCTCATTAGCTCAGTTCCCTCGGTCACATTCAATGATAATCCCAAGTGATGCAAGATGGTCTGCATTAAGTATGACTCCGTGGATTGCAATTGAAAGTGGAGGGTCATGGTCAATGTTGGAGGGAAGTACCTCTAGGAAAACGCGTATGGCTGTGAGAATCCCATCAAGTGCACGATTACATGGAAATGGTTCATTGACCAATGTCCCAGACAATCTATTTCCATGTTACAATACATTTCCCACAATTCCTTGCCCACCAGAGATGGCGGCAAAAAGGCCAGGGAGTCATTGTGGAAGATCTTTTAAAATGCAGGAATATAAAGTGATGAAACCAGTAGATTTAATTCAAAAACAATATGGGGAAAATTGGATTGTAATATGGGGAGATGATAAGGTCACAACTTTGAATAATGCTACCATATTCCCTACTGCATTTGTCTGGAAACCAATTCTTCGGTGTCAATGGTTTTGGGAAGAAAAATTAGGATATTTCATATCAAAGACATGACGTATCAAACCCATTTGATAATTTGCCAATAGCATTGACTCTTAAGAAGCCGAGCAAATTTGTGACATGGCAGACGATATTTCCTGAAGTAGAGAGATGCGTGGCTACTAGATTACTAAATTTAATCGACCAATTAACTAGACAAGGAGGCCTCATTTGCAAATGGGTTACACATCACATAAAAGAGAGGAAGTTGAAAGGAGAGATAGCATTTGACTCACCATGTTATCAATGCTCAACTAATCAGTCTTGTATGGGCCAGAATGCATTGACGTTGACAAGAGAGAATGTATTCTTTGCAGCAAATATCATGACTATACTAAATGCATCACTGCGCAGCGAAGGGCTTCTAGAAGAGACGCCCAGCTGGCACACAGTATTATATCCTTGCCGACAATCGGGTAAAAATGAACAGACAGTGGACACTATTTTATTTTTCTTACATTCACTACTTACAGTATTGGGAAAGGTTAATTTTTATCTTATATATGCGGATGGTGTATTTCCAGATATAGATTTTGGAGTGAGACTACCGCCACACTCCCGCCAGGCTAGGGACATGAATAGGACAAGGAAAGCAGCAGACAAACGGTGTCAGACCCAACTTTCAAGAGCTTGGCCTGGACCAGATTATGTGTTCAAACAAAGTAGAGTAAGCAGATGGGTGTCTGTGTCCATGTGTCTGCCTAGAATTGAGGACGACGGAATATATCCAAAAATGGTGTCTATAGAAGATGCATGGCAAACAGATTTAAAAGATTTAAGGACAGGAAATACATCACACTGGATTTATTGGCAAAACAGTTCTATCTTAATTACCGGGAAACCATACAGCCACACAAGAACTCAGACTTTATCTTTTGTGGGAATAATGGAGGTAACTGCAGCAGCTGTAGAATTAGAAGAACAAATTGTAGGTGAAGACTTGCAGAAAATGAGTACAGCTATACTGGCCCCATTCTACACCATACTACATTTTCTACAGTCCTGGGCAGTCAGGATAAGCATAATTGTGATGACAATAGTGGTGGTAGGATTAATGATAATTCTGCTGTTACGTATTGTGAAACTATATTTAATGTCACGCCGCCCTGACCTGGAGAAGTCCAAACGTTGGCTTCTCAAACAAAAAGGGAAGGCGGAGTTACATCAAGTGTTATTGATGGGCTAAGAAGACCTGTCCAAATAAAAATGACAGGTGTTGTTGATGGTATGGTACAATAATCAATAAGATGTTTCAAAGTATGTGATAATGAGTGAATGAGAACGCGTGACACCAACAGTATTAACATTTTGATCCTGTACTAAGGACAGGGTCAAAAGAGAGGATATAGAGAATCAATTATTAATTTAAATGCAAAAAACAAGCTGAATCCTTTTCCAACAAGGAAAATATAGAAGTAGACAAGACTAGAATAAAATGTATTCAAATATAAATCTTGGAAGCGAATTAGGAAATGGAGCTAAGATTGATTTTTCATATTCAGCGCAGAATATGAAGAAATCACTTTTAGGTTGGCGGTTGATTAAAGTGAATTATAGTTGATGTAATAGATTCTGACATTGTAGTATCCCTTAATTTGGCTGGACCAGACGACAGGGTTATGTGATACAGGAAAGTGAGACATCAAATATCATTAACGGAGGCTTATAACCTGTTACGGTTGTGGCGACAGGAAGACACAAAGGTCTGAAAAGAAAAGAAGATTCTATTTGAGCACAGTTTAATACCCATGGAAAATGAATGATACTGTTTGAATGACTAAAACACGTGACTAACATGTTCTTCTGTCTTTAAGAAACTACAAGTGGAGAAGGCCAAGGAAAAAAAGGAGAAAGTGAAAACAGAGATTCATATTCTGAACATAACCTGTGGGTTGTATAAATAAGACAAACAACGAAAACAAAACAGTATCTTTATATTTATAACACAAATTCTCTCAATAAAAATAATGTTAAAAGAACAACATTTATGCAAAATTTTGAAGAAATTGTATCTGAAATTACAGTTGTATAGTAAACATGTCTCTTTTTGATCTTGCACTGTTTTGCAGCCTCTCGCCGGGAGAACGGAGTCTGTGACAAACGTCCATCAAGTAAAATAAGGTAAAAAATATAATGGATCAAGAGACAGGGAATACAGAAAAAAACAAGGTCACCTAACTGAAGGCTTGTGTAAGAAAGACAAGAACTATATTAGAAGCAATATAAAAACAGGCATACATACACACATACATATACACCACACACAAATTAGGAGTCACATTTTTTCTTCTTCTGCCTAATTACAAAGGAAGTCTCTGAAAAACAATCTGAACAGTAATTTGAAAAGGAAATAGGAGAAGCCTACTTAGAGACTACATCACAGTTCTCGAGCAAAAGGAAAATGGTGACAATGACAAAGCAGGCCATTAAATCAGCAATGGCAGCGCGCAAATATGCCTCCCCTCAACAAGCGATGCGGTCCCAACGAGTACGCTTAAGGCGAGACACTGCAGGTGAATAGTCAAATATACTTTTTTTGTTGATTTTGAGATTTTGTTATATTTTGCTTCCTAAACATGTCTTCTATGAAACTAGTGACAATAAAACGTCAATAACACACATTTAGTTGTTTATTTTACATCATTTTGCCTTATTGCATCCATAAATGTGCACATATTTAATGGGGACGTGACTCATTTGCATATATAAACATAAATTTTAGAAAACTTGCAATATATTTTTTCTTAGTTTATATGTACATAACAAATTGGGAAAGTTTCATAGTGATATCTATTCAAATTGTTTGCCTATTAGGGGGTACTACACTGTACTACACTGTGTGTAGCCTGTGTGTAGTTCTGTTCAGTTCAATAACATCATTATTATTATTATTCAGTTATCAGGCATGTGTTTAGGTTGTCTATTACTAATGGTTTGATTAGGTATTGTGTTTGTAAATATCAGTTTAAAAAAAAAGTATGGCATTTTACAATACAGAACTTTGAAGGCGTTTTCCCAAAAATGAGTTTTAAGAGTTTTTCCTCATACTCTGAGCCAGAAATCTCCACTTCAGTAGCACGCAAATACACCAAACCTTCCAGTTCTATTCATATCTATGTTCTGAAGGTATTTACAGAAGGGTTTGTTGATATCGCATTCATACCCTGATTTATATCACATTTTATTCCTAAAAACATGGCGAAATATGGAATTTTACCATAAAAATTTACTGAATGGAGTATTTTCTGATTTATGGAGTGATAAAAAGAGATATCCAAAATCCCCTCTGTAATAACCTTTGGCTCTAATATGTCAACAAAATGAAACTATAATTTTGAAAATGGCTTTATCCAATGTTCAGATTTCTGTCCTGGAATTATATGCAAATTAGTGCATATTTAAGTAGATCATGCCTCATTTGCATATTTAAACATACAATTTCAGAAAACTTATAATACAAAAAAGTCTTGTCTTAATATAAGTAATCAACTGGGGAAGTTTCATTGTGATATCTATTAGTAATTTTTTTTACCCTATTCACCTGCAGTGTCTCCCCTTAAAACAGGCCGGTATGGAAGAATGATAATGATTAATTCATTATAGCCAAAGACGGGTAAGACTGCACGGAGAGAAACCCGCGGCAACCTAAGGCAGGCACATTCACGATTACAGGAGCCGTAAAAATCACTGTGAGCAAAGACTCACTGAAAGAGTGAACACAGAGAAGGGGAGGGGAAGAGAGTGAAACACAGAAATTGCAATAGGCATGGAGGACACTATCAACACCGAATAAGTGACATCTCCAGACTCATATCTCTGGACTAATAATGCACCAGACAAAGTGAATACAAATTCAAAGATCTTGTGGGAGTGAAAAAGCAAAAAGCCGTCCTGCAATTAGGTTAGCCCAAAACTGGCAAACTATAATCATATTGACTGAAAATGTTTAATGACAGGAGAGAGAAAAGAAATACACAACAAACAGAGTAAGGCCACTTGCGATTTGACACACATAAGAATAGAAACATGACACAGTGAGAGTTGATATAAAAACAAAGTGAACATATAAGACAAGTTAATGGAATAAAACAAATCAAGGATATTTGTCGCCGACACCGTTTGCCTGGTGGGAGCTGATGGGAAAGAGTGCACAGGACAAGAGAGGTAAGTACAAACGCAAGTGAAATAATAGAAAATTAAGACAAGGTAAAGAAAATTAGGAAATATAAACTAACTTAAATAAAACGCACAATAGACATAGTATACAATTCAAAATAGCATAGAAGTAGTAATAGGCCAGGTCTGTGCAACTGAGCTGAGGTAATCAAACAGACACTAGAATATACTAATCAGAATAAAATAACACTACAGTGAGAGTCACCGTCCAGGATCAAAGTGTAACAGATGGACCATGTATTGTTGAAGACGGGTACAATTAATTTTAGAAACAATAAGTAGGAAATAAGAACGTTGAATCAGAAACTATTCTATAAGCAAATGGACAACAGAAAAATTATTTTAAATGTATGGAGAAATAACTAAAAATATAGATTAATTAGCTAAAGAAATAGTTAAACAGGGATGAACTCTCAGACCGTATGTTGGTTGCGAAGAGAAACAATCTGGAATAAAAAGTGAAACTATAAAACTGAATATTTAAGAAAGGAAAACCAATTAAGAAAAAGCACACACACAAGGTTGAATCAGAATATGAAATTAGCTGTACTATAGTTAGTTAAGTATTGTTTTTATGAACATAGTCAAGTCAAGTCAAGTCAAGAGTTTTAATTGTCACGGCATACAGGTATACAATGAAATGCGGGTGGTCTTGCCCGCAACGATGTGCAATACAGTGGTACATATAATAGAATCAAAAGAAGAAACAACATTGTGCAGTAACAGGTAGCAGGTAACATGGAGTGACATCTCGGTATCTGTACATAGTTATTTACAGCGCATGTGTGACATGCTAGCAGTGGCGGACTGGGACACAAATTCAGCCCGGGACATTCAGACGCGCCAGCCCACACACCGGCCCACGCACCGGCCCCGAAACCGGCCCACACAACGGGCGTTATGAAACACTTGTCCAGTATTAAACAACCCAAGGCTGTGGCTAAGGAGTCAACATCAGGGAGACCAAATCTACACACCGCCCCTAGATGTGCACTCATGCACAGTGCACACACACACACACACAGACACACACATACATATACCGTTACTTCCCGTCATTGGCATATGTTTTTTTTTTACTAACATCTTAGTGCCTCATTAGCCTAGGGATTAAGGATACATGAAGTATTAACAACACCATAATAATATTGAGGTTTTGATCCATAGAAAGTAGGGATGTCCGATATTATCGGCCTACCGATATTATCGGCCGATATCGGCATTAAAATGTGATATCGAAAAATATCTGTATCGGTTTTAAAGAAATAATATTTTATTTACATTTCTATAACCTTTATTTACCCAGGCAAGCAAGTAAGAACCAATTCTGATTTTATTTATTGTCAAAAGTATGCATAATGTTGTGTTAATTCCACAACAAGAGATATGTAATGTTAATTACCTGAAATTATTCCATTTCTTGGGGCGGGAAACCCTGCATATATCGGTATCGGTTGATATCGGTATCGGAAATTAAGAGTTGGACAATATCGGTATATCGGTATCGGTAAAAAAGCCAATATCGAGCATCCCTAATAGAAAGGTCTGTGCTACACAATTTCAGTTAGATTGGATTTATTGTCCTTTAATTTGGCACTCATGACATTAGTTGCTTGCCGTTTAATCAACATTGAAAGACCCCCCACTTCCTCCCAGACACCCATTCCAAGAGCCTGTTTCTCTCTCTCTCTCTCTCTCTCTCTCTCTCTCTCTCTCTCTCTCTCTCTCTCTCTCTCTCTCTCTCTCTCTCTCTCTCTCTCTCTCTATGTATGTGTCTCTCTGTGTGTGTGTGTCTCTCTCTCTCTGTCTCTCCCTCTCTCTGTGTGTCTCTCTCTCTGTGTCTCTCTCTCTCTGTCTCTCTCTCTGTGTGTCTGTCTGTCTGTCTGTCTGTCTGGACTGGGTTCTCTCTCTCCCCTCAGGGTCAGCTGTGCTGGACTGGGCGCTCTCTCTCCCCTCAGGGTCAGCTGTGCTGGATTGGGCGCTCTCTCTTTCCTCAGAGTCAACTGCATAAGAAGAACATCAGCAATCAATAATAATGGCTTGAATTCATACAGCGTTTTTCAGCCTTTTGAAAACACCCAAAGTAGTAGTAGTAGTAGTAGTAGTAGTAGTAGTAGTAGTAGTAGTAGTAGTAGTAGTAGTAGTAGTAGTAGTTTATTCAGTCATCATCTCACACAATACAATATACCCCATCATTTAACAATATTTGATTTTACAGTGACTGAAAAGGTACAGACTGAAGCATAATGCTTATATATGCCTGTCCTATATTCTTAACAAAAATTTAAAAAATTGGCGGCTACGTGGCGTAGTGGGCAAGGCACTCGCCACAAATACTGGAGACGCTGGGCTCGCCTGTTCGAGCCCAGCGCTCCACATTGCTTTCAGTTTAGCTGGTCGTTCATACTAATACACATTGGCCGTATTAGGGGGTGGGAAACTGATGGGTGGGGATTGGGCGTTGTGGACAGCGACTCCTACAGGTCGGTTGGTGTGCCTGCGCAGTAGAATCAGGAAGTGTCGGGGGCAGCGTGAGCCTCCCACGCGTTACTCCTCGCCACTGAGAGATCGAGCTGCGCAGGTGAAAAGATGCGACTGCTGTTACCTCAAGTACCGGAGGGGACTTGTGCTATGTATGACTTAGTCCACATTGCAGCCGGCTTGTGGGAGGCAAGAAACAGCGTTCGTGACAGGGGAGGGTTGAATTGGATGATACGAAATTGGGATGGGAGAAAATGGGAGAAAAAGTGGATAAAAAAAAACAAGAATTAAAAAAATTAAGACTCCAAAACAGTATTCTAAAAGAAAATAGCAAAAGAAAACAGTATTATTCACCCCTGTAGTTTTCAAAAATAGCTTTACAAATTTTTCTTAAAAACCAAAAGCGAATTACTCATTCTTAACTGTATATCAGCATTGTTCCACAAAGCGCTTCACAGAAACCATCAAGCATTCACACTCACACAGTCATACACTACTGGTGGTTGTGAGCAGCATCAGCAAACACAGCTGCCCTGTGGCAGACTGACGGAATCATGTCTGCTAATCAGCGCCAACCACCATCAACAACCTTCATAAATACATTCAACATTAATGGAATAGGCTAACTACCAACTTAGCTGTAGCAGTTAGCTGTTATATGCAATCACATATGTTTAACTACGGGGTAGTAGTTGACCTAGTTGTTAGCTTAAGCTAGTTAGCTGTGGTTATTTACAAACATGTAGATGAGACTAATATACAGATCGAGAACATGGCTAACAGGTTGGGAATTCTAAGGTACATCTTATTTAAGCATGTAAAATGGCAACTAATCAATTCAATCAATTAGATTACCAATATTATATCAACATGAAAATTTGGAAGGGAACATAATAGTATTTTATTTTAGTATTTACTATTATAATATTAGTAGCCGATTAATTTGCAGCCCGTCCTAGGTTCTGATTGGCTCTCTAGGTTAGCACTTTAGCTTCTGATGCTGTGGTGGGCACTAGTCCTAACATTGCTAACTAAACTTTTAGTCAGAGAAAAAACGTCACGAGTCACAACTATTTACGTCCACGTGCTGTAAGGAATCAGGAATACGGAAAGCACATTGTCTTGTAATAGAATGACTGAAATCACTGCAAGAGCTAGTATAGGCTAGCTAGCCCTCATGAACCGGCAGACACCAACAGTAGAATATGCACTAGGCTACTGCATGCACCTGTCATGTTACTGTTGGTTCCTTCCACTTGAACTTCATCATCATTAGCAGCAGCAGCGGGTAAACATGTCTGTAATTTTAGAACATTGTTCTGCGTCTTTTACTAGCAATTTTAGTTTTTTAATTCTAGCTTTTTCAGCTCCACCCTTTCTTTTTTTGCATTCTCCATTTCTGCGCTTCTAGGCCTACTCGCGGTTGGGAGGAAACGTGAATCTCATTCACTGATGTCTCATGTCTCATTCAAGACTGGCTAACAAAAGCATGTCTTTCACTTAACACCAAGAAAACAGTGTGTATGATGTTCACAAAGTCACCAGTAGAGGTCACTCACTCTAATGTGTTTCTGGGAGAGGCGGAGCTGGACATTGTACATTAATTCAAGTATCTTGGGGTCACATTGGACTCTACATTGACCTTCAAAAAGTCATGTGAAGAAAGTGACAAACAGTCAAGTTTAACATCGAAAACTTCAGGCAGATCAGGCCCTGCCTGCCAGTTAATGCTGCAAGGATGTTTCTGCATTCAATGATTTTATCACACATCGAGTAGGCCTACTGTTTTATCAACTGGTCTCTTTTATATGTCACTACTCTTACACCAATATAATTACTCTACAAAAAAGCCATAAAAGTATTTGATAGGAAACCAATTTCATTTCATCACTGTAATGTTTTAGAAAAACATAACATGCTAAGTTTCGAGAATTTCCAAGTTTTCAAATATACTTGCTTCATGTACAAGGTTCTGCATGGACTTGCCCCTCCCCCATTGAATGAGTTCATCCAACAGAAAGCAGACACTGGCATTACCACCAGGGCCATCAGTAGAGGGGACTGTAAGGTGCCTTTTCGGTATACTACCATTGCAAAAACTGTGTTCTCTGTTAAAAGTGGTAACTACTGGAATAGCCTACCAGTTGTGATTAGAGAGTGCCCTACATACTCCATGTTCAAGACCCATCTTAAACTGCATCTTAAGGCAAACCAGAACTGTGATCATTTTTAATCTGATTTAGTTTATGCAACTTGTTTATTGTTTTATTGCCGGCCCACACACTGGCCCACACACCGGCCCACATAATGGCCCACACACCGGCCCACATACGGCCCACACACTGGCCCACACACTACACCGGCCCACACACTACACCGGCCCACACACCGGCCCACATTAGTGGCCCACACACTGGCCCACACACCGGCCCACATTAGTGGCCCACACACTGGCCCACACACTGGCCCACACACTGGCCCACACACCGGCCCACACACCGGCCCACATTAGTGGCCCACACACTGGCCCACACACTGGCCCACATACTGGCCCACACACCGGCCCACACACTGGCCCACATACTGGCCCACACACCGGCCCACACACCGGCCCACATACTGGCCCACACACCGGCCCACATACTGGCCCACATTAGTGGCCTACATACCGACTCACACACTGGCCCACATACTGGCCCACACACCGGCCCACACACTGGCCCACATACTGGCCCACACACCGGCCCACACACCGGCCCACATACTGGCCCACACACCGGCCCACACACTGGCCCACATTAGTGGCCCACATACCGACTCACACACTGGCCCACAGACTGGCCCACACACCGGCCCACACACCGGCCCACATACTGGCCCACAGACTGGCCCACACACCGGCCCAAACACCGGCCCACACACCGGCCCACAGACTGGCCCACACACCGGCCCACACACCGGCCCACATACTGGCCCACACACCGGCCCACACACTGGCCCACATTAGTGGCCCACACACCGACTCACACACTGGCCCACAGACTGGCCCACACACCGGCCCACACACTGGCCCACATTAGTGGCCCACACACCGACTCACACACTGGCCCACACACTGGCCCACACACTGGCCCACACATCGGCCCACATTAGTGGCCCACACACTGGCCCACACACTGGCAAAAAAAAAAAAAAAAAAAAAAGTTAAAAAAAAAAAAAAAAAAAAAAGTATATTTTTTTTTTTTTTTTTTTTTTTTTTGGACCAGCCCACTTTGGTCCCGGCCCATCGGGATTCGTCCCGAACGTCCCGATGGCCAGTCCGCCACTGCATGCTAGTTAGCTTTGGTAGTGCAATACACTGTTCCTGTTATTCTAATTTAAAGTGTCCTTTCCTTTGGCCATAAGTGTGCGTGTGTGCGACATGAGTGTGTGCCCGCTCATGTTAAAGTGTTAAGTGGCTGCTCGTGTGTGAGCGTGCACAGTGTGCGTGTCGTGTGTGTGTTCATGTGTGCTTGTGTGTGGACAGTTCAATGTTCTGAGCACTCAATGTACATTGTTCATGGCTCTGATGGCCTGGGGGAAGAAGCTGAGCCTAAGCCGCTCTGTCCTAGTAGCTGGGATTTGCAGGCGTCTGCCTGACCTCAGCAGCTGAAACAGGCTGTTATTGGGGTGGTGAGGGTCTTTCATTATCCTGCAGGCTCTGGATTTGCACCTCTTGTTGTATAGAACCTGCAGGGGGGGTAGTGCAATACCCGTGGTACGCTCGGCTGAGCGCACCACTTTCTGTAGGGCCTTCTTGTCCTGTGCCGTGCTGTTTCCATACCAGGCAGTGATGTTTCCGGTCAGGATGCTCTCTACAGCTCCTGAGTAGAAGGACTGGAGTATCTTCCCCGATACTCTGAACTTCCTTAACTGTCTCAGGTGGTAGAGACGCTGTTTCGCCTTCTTTACTACTGTGCCTATGTGTGTTGACCATGTCAGGTCCTCTGAGATGTGGACCCCCAGGTACTTGAAGCTGCTCACCCTGTCCACGGTAGCCCCGTTTAGAGTGAGAGTAGATAGAGTAGGGAACAACTAACATGGCCAAGGAGTCTTTACAAATTATGTGTCCACAAGGAGACTACACAGAGCTGAGAGAAGGCGATCCATCCAGAAGCCAACCATGCACAGAGGTTCAATGACCCAACACGCCAACAGGGGATGACAAAAGTGTGGAGAGGTGGAGCCAGTGACAAGAGAGGTGGAGCTATATACCACATTGCACCAGAAACTCTGGGGGGCCGAGACGACCTGGTGATCCTGCAACAATTGGCACGATCGCCCACGTGGTCCCAGGGTGGCACACTGCAGGAGGTGGTCCCAGGGTGGCACACTGCACCAGACGACGGATGACAATGATGCGGCTGTCATTGAGAGCAGCCCTCAGCCAGAAAGACCATTGGCGGAGAATAAGGGTGGAGATCGAGGGCATGGCAGAGAGGAGACACCTGACCGACGGCTGTCGGGAGAAAGAGAGGAGACACCTGACGAGGGCTACACTGCATTAGAATTTGACAACGCACCTGTCGGGGTGCAAATACAGCAAGAAGACATCGATAGGCCACAGAGGCCACAAAGAATGACAACTAGACCTAAAAGATACAGTGAGCCTTGATGAAAAATCAAGGACGCCTCTATCCCTATTGAATGGGGGGTAAGATCCACCTCTCAAGAAACAAGAGAGGTAAAAAAAAAAAAAAAAAAATGTTATGAAATTCCATATTTAAAAAAAATAAAAAATAAACAAAAATGTATATACTTGCCACTGACATTCCAAAGCGCCGGTCAGGACCCAACAATGGGGCACCACATCGCCACATCGGGTACCAAGGGACCAGGCAGGAAGCCCAGCTCTCACGGATTGACCAGACATCACTGAGGCCTGCGGTCATCCAACTGGGGTTCCGAGCCCCGCCCAAACATCAGGCTGACATCAGACAGAGGCACCGCACCTCTCCCACCTGCCCCAAGAGAGGAGGAAGTGTGGGCCATGAGACGATGGTTGATTGCCTGCATGACAAAACACAATATAAGAGAAACAAAATACTATATAGGAGAGGAGATGGACAGATTAACTACAAACACTACAAAATGAACGACAGATGACCAGTAAGACCAGATCGTGAAGAAAACCAACGGCAAAGATCGACCACAAATTTTTATTTAAAATTTTTACAAATTCAATTTATGACAAATGGACTATAATTTGTGTACTTTGGACTATTATTTCTTGTATTATTTCTATTGTTAAACATTCTCTCTTTATTTCCTTTCTTTATTATCTTTCCCGATATTATTCTTAGTATTATTAACTTGATTAGTAGTTCCTTCTGTTTATTTTTATTATTATTATTTCTGTTATTATGAATTTTAGAAATTACTCTGCCTGAAGAAGTCCACTATTATCCCTGTACCCAAAAAATCCAAGCCTGCTTGCCTCAACGACTACCGCCCTGTAGCTCTCACCTCCATAGCCATGAAGTGCTTTGAGAAGCTAGTAAAGGGCTACATCTGCTCCTCCCTCCCCATCAACATGGACCCCCTGCAATTTGCATACCGCCCCAACAGGTCCACGGAGGACGCCATATCCCATGTGCTGCACACAGCAGCATCACACCTGGACAAGAGGCAGGGGAACTATGTGAGAATGCTATTCATCGACTACAGCTCGGCATTCAATACCATAGTCCCCTCCATACTCATAGCCAAGCTCAGGGACCTGGGCTTGGGCTATGACCTCTGCCAGTGGGTCTTGGACTTCCTGACTGGCAGACCCCAGGTGGTGAGAGCAGGCAACTGCACCTCCTCATCCATCACCCTCAACATAGGGGCCCCCCAGGGCTGTGTTCTGAGTCCCATCCTCTACTCCCTGTACACACACGACTGTGTGGCTCAGCGGAGTAGCAATACAATCGTCAAATTTGCTGACGACACAGTGGTGGTGGGCCTGATCTCTGCCAACGACGAGAGGGCCTACCTGGAAGAGGTCAAGGTCCTGGCGGGATGGTGCCAGGAAAACAGCCTCTCCCTGAACGTCAGCAAAACAAAGGAGATGATTGTGGACTTCAGGAGGTCGGGGGTCAAGGACTACAGCCCCCTCAGCATCGACGGGGCACCGGTTGAGAGAGTCAACAGCTTCAAGTACCTCGGAGCCTACATATCCGAGGACTTGACATGGACCACACACATTAACAGTGTGGTGAAGAAGGCACGACAACGCCTCTACTTCCTCAGGCGCCTAAGGAAGTTCCAAGTCAGCCAGAAGATCCTTAAGAACTTCTACTCATGTACAATAGAGAGCATCTTGACCGGCAACATCACCTCCTGGTTTGGGAATAGCACTGCACAAGACCGAAGCAGACTACAAAGAGTGACACGTTCAGCCGAACGCACAATTGGAGGGGGGCTCCCCACCCTCCAGAACATTTACTACAAGCGTTGCAAGGGCAAGGCTAAGAGAATCATTAAAGACTCCAGTCACCCGAACAACTGCCTCTTTGAACTGCTGCGGTCAGGCAAGCGATACCGGAGTCTCAAGGCGAGCACAGAAAGACTCAGAAGTAGCTTCTATCCCCAGGCCATCAGGCTGCTAAACGAACAATGAATGAACACTACACAACAACAACCACCAAACGCACATAGCACACACATCCACACGCACACACTCACTTTAAACAAACACACTGTAGCACCCACTCCACACACTTTATAGCACACACCCACTTTAAACAAACACACTGTAGCACCCACTCCCCACACTTTATATTTATGGATGAAGGATTGCACTACAACTCGTACACCTTACTGTAAATTGTACCTAAAATTGTACCTCATCCCATTTCTGCTTTGCACTAGATAGTACTGTACATTAGTACACTGCATAGTATTGTGTATTGTATATTATATGGTAACTCAGAACATTGTACATATGTCTATACCGAACACTGTGACCTCATTTTCTTCTTCTAAATTCATGCTATATTATGTTATTATGTTATTTGATACTATCTTGTCTAGCACAGTCTCTGGAGCGTAACAGTAAGAAGCATTTTGTATGAAAGTATTCTGTACTTCTGTATGACAACTATTAAAGAACTTGAACTTGGATTAATATTAACTTTCATTAAAAAAAAAATTCTAGGAAAAGTGAATATAAATGTTATCTTACTATTGATAGGTTACATACATTGAAAGATATTAATGGTTTAATTTAGTTAAGCTAAATATAGGAATAACTTAAAAATAACGGTAACCAATATGGAAAAATACAAATTAGGATATGAGATTAAAACATAAATAATTCTGCTTGTGTGGATCCTATTTATCCACAAGAGAGTAAATGAAGTAACAATTTATGTTCACATGGCTAATAGATTTGATATTATAGTGTATTTTTGATTAATTAGTAATAGTTATTTCAACAGTATTATAGCATTATTCAGAATGGCTAGCTGACCACAGTTTGGCTTGACCTTGGCAAACCTGATTGACACACACACACACACACACACACACACACACACACACACACACACACACACACACACACACACACACACACACACACACACACACACACACACACACACACACACACACACACACACACACACACACACACACACACAGTGACCATTGTCTAAACTAACAAGACAGACTGATTAAGTAGACCACACACACTGATGAATGACACACACACCCAGTATTGCAGGTGACCGAAAGTAGAGCTCACACCCCCTCACCCATTAGAATCTCACACAGACAGAGACCAAAACCAGTTTACCCAGGTAGTGATAAGCAAATCACATCACAGCATTTAGATTCGGTTGAAACACATATAAACCACACATCTTGACATTAGAGGACACACACACGACAGGACAAGCTGTGTGTCAGAGAGATTCTTTGTATCCTGTGATATTTCTGTATTTCTACCGCTGGTGCCCTGCTGAATAAATCGACTGAGAACCTGAAGCCATTGACTTTCAACTTGTATCCAGCGTCTGCTTTCTTGCTCTGAAATGGGTCATTCCATAAATGTTGTTTACAAAGTCACAGCGGATTTGTAACTTCATGGCTTATATCAGTCATCTCTACTTTGAAGACATACATTACATTTTCATGTTATTATCTAGGCTGTTCTCACCCTTGCCATTAGGTCAGCACTTCCTCAAAAGAGAGAAAAAGAGAGAGCGAGAGGGAGAGAGAGAGAGAGAGAGATAGGGAGAGACAGATAGAGACAGGGAGAGAGGCTCATATGGTGCGAGTCTCGGAGCGCACTGCATTGACTGTGTCAAGAGAACAGCCTCTCCCTGAACATCAGCAAAACAATGGAGATTATTATGGACTTTAGGAGGTCGGGGGTCAGGGACTACAGCCCCCTCAGCATCGACGGAGCACCGGTTGAGAGAGTGAACAGTTTTAAGTACCTCGGAGTCCACATATCCGAGGACTTGACATGGACCACACACATTGACAGTGTTGTGAGGAAGGCACGGCAACGCCTCTACTTCCTCAGGCACCTAAGGATGTTCCAAGTCAGTCAGAAGATCCTTAAGAACTTCTACTCATGTACAATAGAGAGCATACTGACTGGCAATATCACCTCCTGGTTTGGGAATAGCACCGCACAAGACCGTAGCAGACTACAGAGAGTGGCCCGTTCAGCCGAACGCACAATTGGAGGGGGGCTTCCCACTCTCCAGAACATTTGCAACAAGCGGTGCATGGGTAAGGCTAAGAGAATTATCAAAGACTCCAGCCACCCAAACAACTGCCTCTTTGAACTGCTGCGGTCAGGCAAGCGATACCGGAGTCTCATGGCAAGCACAGAAAGACTCAGAAGAAGCTTCTATCCCCAGGCCATCAGGTTGCTCAACGAACAATAACACTATACAACAACCATCAGATGCACTCACAGCACACACATCCACACGCACACACTCACTTTAAACAAACAACTCAATGCAGCACCCACTTACACACTTTAGAACACCTAAACACACTTTATATTTATTGGCAAAGAATTTGCACTACAACCCATACCTCAGTACACTTTACTGTAAATTGTACCTAAATTGTACCTCATCCCATTTCTGCTTTGCACTATATAGTATATTGTATATTAGTATTGTATAGTATATTGTATGGTAACTCAGTTACTTCTACTTTGCATTGAACATTGTACATATGTACATATTGAACACTTGTGTCTACGTACATGACTTCTATTTTATACTGCTATACTTATTTTATTTTATACTTATCTTTTTTGTCTAGCACAGTCTCTGGAACGTAACAGAAAGAAGCATTTTGTATAAAAGTATTCTGTACTTTTGTATGACAACTAATAAAGAAACTTGAAACTTGAGGTTCAAAGACAGGCTTTTCCCCCACAGGCTAAGTACACATGGTTCCAAACAAACTTTGATTATGTACTTTTATAAGCTATTCTTAACACATGTAGCCTATATACCACACTTAAACACTTTACCTCAAATATAATCTAAACTCTTGTATACTTGTGCCATTTATTGGTTTCTTTTTTGTGTGTCGCTGTTTTTTTATGTGAGGTATGTTGTTGAGTGTTTACATTGTGTAGTGAAGTATATTCTGTGAGCAGAGCGCTGGTTCCAAGGAAGAATTCAACTGGACAACTGGTTTCAGAGACAATGGCTCAATGATAGCAGAGGTTGGTTTATTCAGCAGCAAAGCAGGTCCACAGCAGAGTTACATCGTTCCATCTTGACAGGCTACATTCTGTGTCTCACTGATGACCAACAGGAGAATTTATACCAGGTGGAATCAACAGTTATGTCTGGGTACGCCCCTATTTTGAGACTGCTCGTCAAACTGGTTCTTTGATGAAACCTTTCATCACCAAAGGTGATTGAATTAGTCTGGTGAAGAAACCGGTTCTACTTTGTATGTTTTGGAGGGTGGTGTGTCTATGAGAGAGAGAGTATAGTGTGTGTGTGTACATTATAACTGGTTTGTGACTTGCCTGATGAAATCAGGCTTCCTCTTGGTCAGTCAGTATTGAGTGGGGTGAATGCTCTTACAATTGACATCCTTGTCTGCCATATTGCTTCTTAAAGGGGAACTATTTTACTATTTCTTTCGCTATTTGGGCACTTTTACACAATTCCTGTGAGTTTATGGAACACCTCTGTAATTTTTTATTTTTTTTTCATTGTTTTGTATTTCTAATCAAGTCCACAAAAACAGCATTTTTCTACCTCAAGATCTTAAGCCGTTTTGAGCCTGGGCTCCAACCACTGTGTTCGGAACTGTGTGGAGTGTGTGAGTCTCAGCAGATTATCATGCAGCTGAGTCTCTCTGACATCACAAATCAGCACATTTTCAGATGACTCAGTTCAGTGAGGGTGAATATTGTGAGAGGAGAATTGGAAGAATGCGCCAATATGAGAATTAGAGACATAGATCATATTAATATAAGTCCACATAGCTAGGAAACAATGCTAAACACTGAAAAAGGCCACTTATAAGATAGTTCCCCTTTAATAACAATTGCTGATGTTTATTGTTTAATAACCATTAATAACCAATCAAAAATACACTACAGTAGTAACAGAGAGGCATGCCTGTAAATAATGGTTGTTTTCTTAAACACTTGTCACAGGACAACCGTGAAACTTTCTAATGCAGTCTGATCAGTGATCCTATAACAGACCTTTGTTTAAATAAATGTTTTCTCTTGTAGAGATGTGTGGTAGCCATTTTGTGACGATCCAATACTTTGTGTTTCCAGTGTAATCTTCAACACCTAGATGCTCAAAACGAATGAAAATTGCATGCTGACCTATCGGTCTACACTGTTAACCTGTAAGATTGTTGTTAGTCTCTGTAAAACCTCTACATTGTGAAGGACCACATCCTTTAAGGGGGTCATATTTTGCTTTATTTTTCACTATTTGGGCAATTTTACACAATTCCTGTGAGTCTATGGAACACATCTGTTTTTTTCAATAAAATTCATTGTTATGTATTTTTAATCAAGTACTTTGGTGCACCACTTTCTGCCCTTGCAAAGTCCAAGCTGTTTTTGGCTGGGCTCCGCCCATACTCGCAATGCGCTTTGAGTGACAGTCACCCACCTGCACTGGCAGATACCTTTGGTGGAGAGAGGGAGAGACAGAGAGAGGAAGCGAGGCGTTCTGTGGGACTAATTTATTTCGCCCCGGGGGGCATAATCCCACAGGACAATGCATTGCTAACTTTTTTCGCATGACAAGATTTATCCCGGTGAATATTATTGCACAGATTGGAATACGGGCACGCGCGTGGGAGCGTGCACAATAATATTTTGCAACAGGTTGACAGTGATACAGCGACTGCTCTCTTGACAGAGAGAGAGAGAGAGACATAAGCCCCCTCTCTCTCAATGCAGTGCACTCCGAGACTCGCACCATATGAGCCTCTCTCTCCCTCTCTCTATCTGTCTCTCCCTATCTCTCTCTCTCTCTCCCTCCCAATTTTTTATCATAATTTCAACGTATCACAGTTGATTGTGGGCGGGCGGTGGCAGATCAGCGCCTACTTACGTCAGTGAGCAAGTCAATTCTGAATGGCTTGGTTCAGTGGGGGAGGTTCTTGGGGATGTCCCAATGTTTTTTACTGACCTGGAATGTAAATTAAATGACATGGGTGACTATCCAATCATGTGGGCTGGGGACATGAATATTGCTATGGATGCTGTTCTGGACAGGAGTACACCAACCACTGCTAGACCCCACAGATCAATTTCCACAGTGGGAGGAATGTGTTCTGCCCTGGGGCTTGTGGATGCTTGGCGTATGCTAAATCCTAAGGGGAGGGACTATACCTTTTTTTCTTCCGTTCACGTGTATTCTCAAGGCTTGATTCTTTTTGTATCTCTAAAGACCTGCTCCCATCTACATTGGCCTGTTCAATTGGCAACATTATAGTGTCAGATCATGCAAGGGTGACCCTTGAGCTGCTCCCCATTGACAGGGCAAAGAGGTCCTCTAGATGGAGATTTAACTTGTCTCTACTGCAGGATATCGACTGTAAAGCCATGCTGAAAAATCAGATTGATATGTTGCTTGGGAAGCTCTGAAGGCTTTTGTGAGTGGTCACGTAATTCAATATGCATCATATAAGAAAGAGCAGAACGCCAAAAAAATTGGTAATTTCGAAAAAAGGCTGCTGGTAGCAGAGGGACAGCTTAAACAAAAAATATCACCAAATAACCTAAGGCTTGTAACTCAATTAAAGTATGAGTATAATTGTATCCTTTCGCAGAAGGTCGAGTTTGGATTGTTTAGGGCCAGGCAGAATTACTTTGAATCGGGGGACAAAGCCGGGAAGTTGCTGGCCAGGTATATTAAACACAAGGAGTCATCATCCACTATTTCGGCTATCCAGGTACAGGGGGGAGCCGTCGTGACTAAGGCTAGTGATATTAACAATGCTTTTAAAGAATTCTACATGAGGGGCGCCCTCGTGGCGCATACCATAATGCCTCGCGCACCTACGCGGCCGACCCGGGTTCGATCCCAGCTCCCGTCATTATTTGTTGCATGTCCTCCCCACCTCTCCTCCCGTTCGCCCTCTCCTCTGTCGGTCCTGCGTGACCAGTAAAGCTGTAAAAATGCAACAAAAAAAATTAAAATAAAAAAAAAGAATTCTACATGGGTCTTTACACTTCCTCTTCCAAGGCGACACAGCAGGAAATTCCTTTATTTTTTAGCGGGCTGGATCTCCCTACATTAGACGCGGGTCAACGTGAGTATCTAGACGCCCCAATAACAGAGGATGAAATAGCAGAGGTTATTAGGAAATTGCCGTCCGGTAAAGCGCCAGGGCCTGATGGTCTTACAGCTGAGTTCTTTAGATGCTTCTCAACAGAGTTGACACCTCTACTGCAGAATATGTATACTGAAGCTTTGGATAGAGGCCATTTACCCCCCACCCTATCACAGGCCTTAATATCTTTAATATTGAAAAAAGATAAGGAACCCTCCGAGTGTAAGAACTATCGTCCAATTTCCCTGATATCCCAGGATGTAAAAGTGCTTTCCAAAATACTTGCAAACCGTCTGGATGGAGTAATATCCTCCGTGGTGCATCCTGAACAAGTTGGGTTTATTTGCAAAAGAAATTCGGCTGATAACGTCAGACGCCTTATCAATGTAATGTGGGCAGTCAGTAACGATAATGAACCAACTGCCGCCATCTCACTCGATGCTGAAAAGGCGTTTGATAGCGTAGAATGGGATTACTTATTTTCAACCCTGGAGGCGTTTGGATTCGGTCGGACCTTTATAAAATGGGTGAAGCTGTTGTATAACCAACCGGAGGCAGTGGTGCAAACAAATGGGATAATCTCCTCATATTTCAAGCTAGGCCGTGGGACACGCCAACTGCATTCCCAGAGTAAACTACCTCCTCCAGTCACTGCCGTTAGCAATACCTAGCAAGTATTTCAAACAATTTTACAGAATATGCAACACATTCCTGTGGAACGGGAAGACCCAGGATGCGTATTGGTAAACTACAACAGCCTGTGGACAGAGGTGGCCTGGGTCTCCCCAAATTATCACTATATCATTACGCTTACAGTTTCAGACATATGACACAGTGGGCCCTGCCCCCTGAGAGAGCGCCTCCATGGCAGGGCTCAAGACTAACGATGTCCCGTCGTCCCCTGGACGATCAAATATTGATTTGGGACGAACAGAAATCTTTGCCGGGACGCAAACGGGACAAAGAGGATTTTTTTTTGTCACAGGAAATGTCAATTAGCCGACTGTCAGTGCACGCATATATTGCTGTCAAATGGTTCACTCGCTCTTCTCTCACAGCCACACTGCTGCTGCACGGCTTGCCCCTCCTCCTCCTCCTCCTCCTCCTCCTCCTCCTCCTCCTCCTCCCAGACCCGTGGCATGTCAACAAACCATGGCAAGAGTCGACTGCATGAGCAGCTCAGAGCTCCTCTTTCAACATAACAATCATTAAACAAAATGGCCCAGTCATCTATTCACTTTTGTTTAATACATGAGGCATTGTCTAATGTTATCTAGCTACTGATAGCTCCTGATATCAATGTCACTGGCATTCGTTTCCGCAAGTGCTGGCTAGCGTTGGCTAACTAGCTATCGCTTGTGAGCTAACGTTAGCCACCGAGCTAACGTTACTGTTTAAACAAAACTACAGTACACAGTCAACTATTTTTAGTTTAATACATGAGGCGTTGTCTAACTGGCTAGCTACTAATAGCTCCTGATATCAACAAATGCGCATTTCAGTTTAAGAATGATAGGGATGCCCTGTGCTGATCGATCGGCCAGCATGAGACCTCCGTTAGCTAGGTAGCTCACATTAGCTCACTGTTTTAACGAAATGACCCAGTAAACTAAATAGTTCACTTTATTTAATACATGATGCATTGTCTAACGTCATCTAGCCGGCTAGCAGTATACAGATAGCTCCTGATATCAATGTGTTATAACATAATTTACATTATTCGTTTTTGCAGCTGAACATTGGCTAATTAGCTATCATGCTCCATAACAACACTGCGAAGATGGCAATGCTGAATGTGATTTGACCAAAGCAGAGTATACACACAGACAGTGGAGCTGTTTGCAGATAGCGAGCATTTTGACTTGTTGCGTGGTGGCGATGTCTCGCAGATAATACAACTACAAGTATAATTATATAATATATTTATAAAAAGAAATGACCAACAGGGAACTGCATCCAACAATACAACCCCTGAGTCTAAGGTAAGGACACATTTAAATCACAGAAGTGTAATGTTAGTCTATTGGAACTGTATGTTATCGACACGTTCTAGTTATAGCTGCTTATTATCTTTGTGCTTACAATAATCAAAAGGTACGGTACACAGTTGGTCTCACCCTCTGTTCCATTATCAGCACAAAATAAGTCCCCATATGATCAAATCGACGTTGATAGATTATATATATCTAATTTTTTTTGGGACAGTTTACATTCACTTTGGGACAGTTAAAACTGTATTTCGGGACGGTTCTGCTCCATGGTACATAATGGAGCAGTCGGTATATACACTGCTGCCCCCACTGTCGTATATCACAGCTAAATTACCACCAACTGCCCGAACTCACCCTATTATCTCTCACTTACAGGCTGTATGGAAGAAGGTGTCCTGCATCTTCCATATCAATCCAAATTTAAGCCTGTCAGCAGGTATATGGGCTAACCCCAAACTGTGTATAGGCAGATTGCCCTTTATGTGGAAGGAATGGATAGACAGGCATCCCTGGGGACCTCTATGAAGACGATGCATTAAAATCATTTGAAAAATGTATCCAACAATTTCATCTGGCCAACAATCAATTTTGGAGATATTTACAATTGAAGCATCTTCTCATAAGCATACCCAGGGTACAGATCTGTTTAAAAAGATTTTGGCTATTTCTGGGTTGGGACATGAGGCTTCTGTTTATTACTCCATGTTTATCGACAGGGAGGGCAGTGAGATCTCCTCTGCTCTCAAAATAGTCTGGGAAAAGGACTTACTGTAGGGGTCACATTTGAGTAGGAGGACTGGGATATAATCTCGGGGATCCCCAAACAGGTGTCCAGGGATATTAGAACAAGACTAATACAATTCAAGATCTTCCACCACATTTATTGGACCCCCTCTAGAATGTATAGACTGGCCCTAAAAGATAACCCAGATTGCTGGAAATGCCAGACAGGGGAGGGGGACCTAGTCCATGCACTTTGGTCATGTCCGAAAATCGTAGATTTCTGGAGTAACATCCACGACTACATCACAGAGGTCACAGGGAAAGAGTATGAGTTCTGCTCTGGTTTATATATCCTAGGGGATCCCTGCAGTCTTAGCCATATTGCAAAGCCCCTAGCTGATTGGATACAGACTAGTATTATGATAGGCAAACAGATAATAATGAGAGGCTGGAAGGCACCAGAAGGCCCGTCATTTCGAGACTGGAGTGGCAAACTGGGTAGGGTAGCTGCCTATGAGAAGATTTCTTTTAGTTTAGGAGAGAAAGGAGAAAAATATATTAGCAAATGGGGGAAATATCTGCAATTTCACTCATTATAATGGAGGGGGGGCACACATGATTATATCTATACAAGGGTGAGAAAATAGGCTTTGGAGGCGTAAAGGTGGGGAAGGTACAGTTACTTTGGATCACACTGGACCTGTGAGAGTAGAGGGTACGGCTCAGGTTCAGGAGAAAGAAACCTAGGTGAAAGAATACCTGACAAATGCACTATGTAGGCCTATATGTCAACAAGATTGGCTCTATGTATTAATGTAGCTTTATTTTTGGTGTAATGTAGTTGAATTTTTGTTTGTTTTGTGTCGTTTCTTTTTGCTTTGTTATTACTTTTCATTCTATTTTTTTATCTTTTTTATTTAATTTTTTTTCGTTTGTGTTTTTTTTTATTTCATGTGGGGTGATGTCATTGTAGTCTGGATGTTAGTGGTCTAGGTGTGTGTGTTGTCCTTCAGGACCAATCCATGTTGATTCACAAGATATGTCATCATTTATTTGTATTGTCCTGAAGTACTGTGTGTGCAAAAAGAAAAAAGAAAACTCAATAAAGTATAAGTCATAAAAAAAAGAAAATGGGGGACCCTGATGTAAACAAGACAAACGTCTTTCTCTGGTCTGCATCCCCTTAACAATTGTGTGTATTGAGCCATACTGTATTGTACCCATTCTGCAATCTGTTAATAAAGTTTTCAATCAATCAATCAGTCAGTGTTGGTACAACCTCACATTGCTAGAAAACAATGCAAACCACTGGAAAAGGCCATTTATAAGATAGGGGACCTTTAATGGTTATAGTAACCTGCACTAGAGAAATGGGAAATGTACAGTACTACATTATCAGGATTACATTGTAAATTGAAAACTGTTATCAGGTTCACAGGTCATTGTGTTAGTGTGAAGCTATTACATTGGCAGTGGCTGGTTACACACATCTAAAAACACACAATGCACAGGGAAGGTTGAATAAGCTGGGCTCTATTAAGGTACAGAGAGAACAGAATGAGAGAGATTCTGATCAGGGCCACGACCCCTGTCATAACCGCAAATCTCTCATTCATTCCAATACACACACAGAGAGAAAGCGAGAGAAAGGGAGAGTAGGGCATCATGTCCAGACCATTTATAGTCCAAACACAGACACAGAACATTCCCAAAACAAGGGCAAATTGCAAAAACAAGCTACTTTTAACCAATTGGCCAAATGAACACACACTTTTTTTTTTTTTTTTTTTTTTTAAATCTTTATTTCGAACATGCAATGAATACAAACAAACAATAACAAAAGCAAAACACAACTCAATCTACATTTTCGAAAAGGACATGCCAAAACTTGACCTCCATGCCAAATTTCAGCCTATAGGGAAATAGTTGTGGTCCAACCGGCCAACCAACCGATCGACAGAGTGAACTATAGAGCTGCTGGTTGTAGTGAAAAAAGCAAATATTACCACTTTACCACCAATTAAGTTCACCTCTGCTAACACCGCGATTAAAGATAAATAACGTTTTCTAAGGTTAATACAAAGAAATTAGTTCCTTTAATCTCACCCCACTCTGTGCCATTACATTCCATAAACCCTCAAAGGCCGGCTACAGGGCTGCAGCCTGACGCCTCTCCATTTTAAGTCTCAATCACTGACAAGGCTTTAAGTTGGAAATTACTTTCAGATCTACGCAGACGCCTTTACAGTTTTCCTGTACGAAATGTAGAGATACACTCACTGCACCCTGCTTGTGCCGGCAAAGTGAACATGTCTTCCATTTTCTAGATAGATCTTTTGACCTTGCATGCTTTTGAAAGTGTAGTGTAGGCTCAGTGTTCTGAACAAAGCCAGGGGAGGCAGGTGATTCAAGCTGAAATTGACAAGTTATGAAGTCTTATACTCAATATATAACTCTCTCCTACCATGCCCGAGTTCTCCAGTCCTATACTCAATATATAACTCTCTCCTACCATGCCTGATTTTCCAGTCCTATACTCCAGGGGCGCCTGACTGATTATGGCGATTTGTGCGTCGCCCTCCCTGCCACAGGCGATTTTATAATTTTTTTTTTACATAATTCTTTTACAGATGATTTTTTTTTAAACATTTATTTTATTTAATAAATGTTTAAAAGAAAAAAATAAAGGATACAGTTCACTTTTAAGTGCTGTTTTCTATAGCAACAACTTAAAGGGGACATGCGTTGCTATTCCTAGCACTATTTGGGCAACTTTACACAATTCCTGTTAGTCTATTGAAGACATCTGTACGTTTATTTTTTCAAAAAAATGCATTGTTTTATATTTCTAATCAAGTACTCAAAACCATCATTTTTCAGCTTCAAGATTTCAGGCTGTTATGGCCTGGCTCCGCCCATAAGCACTTTGAGTGACAGTCAGTCCACACAGTCTGCGACTGGTAGACAGAGAGAGATAGATAGAGAGAGAGAGAGAGAGAGAGAGAGAGAGAGAGAGAGAGAGAGAGAGAGAGAGAGAGAGAGAGAGAGAGAGAGAGAGAGAGAGAGAGAGAGAGAGAGAGAGAGAGAAAAAAAAGACAGGCCGTTATTGACAAGGCCCCCTCTCTCCCTCCCTCCCTCCCTCTCTCTTCCTTTCTCTCCCTCTCGGGTGTGCCGCGCCAGCTTGTGGGGGGGGGCCTCTTCCTTTTTTTCTTTCTTTCAATCTCCCATTTGGGTGTGTGTGCTGCGCGGCAGGTTTCCACTCGCTGTGTACAGTCAGTCTAGGTAGCTTGTGGGCGGGCATTAGCTACAACCACAGAGCCAATCACATCACTGTCTGCTACCCAGAGCCTGAGTAACGTCATTCAGGCCTTCAAATCAGGATGGCCTAATTTACTGGAGCAGGAAATTATCTGAGCTGAATCAGAGCAATCCGCCAATATGGTATTTAGACACTAATACACATTGATACTAACTCCTATTACTATAATACAATGCTAGAGACTGAAAAATGACATTTATAATGCATGTCTTGTCTAGCACAGTCTCTGGAGCGTAACAGTAAGAAGATTTTTGTATAAAAGTATTCTGTACTTCTGTATGACAACTATTAAAGAAACTTGAAACTTGAGAAACTTGAAACATGTCACCTTTAATAATAATAATTAATAAAGAAAAAAAATACAAATTTTATCGGATCCAATATTTATGGCTCAAAGCCAATCTCCGACAATTAGCAATACCTTAATTCAGAAAATGAAAAATAAATAAAATAAATTCAATTTCTTGATTAGGCCTACAATTATATCATGGATGAACGACAACCCTTAATATGGTTGATCGATTTGAATTTCAAGGACTTTCCAAGCAGGCTTTGATCTATTTTTTTTTTGTCAAAAACAAGCACTAAGCATTTCAAGGACCTTTGAACCCTCCCCCTCCCTCCCATTCTCCCTCCCCTGTCCTACCCAATCCTACAAATACACAACAGAAACCATAGAACATACAAACACATATCTCTCTCACTCATCCTTCATTCTCATTGTCATAGTGTCTTTAGCTTGGCTATGTAACCAATAAAAGGGCCCCATACTATTTCAAACTTTTCACTAGACCCCCTTAGGTTGTATTTAATTTTCTCCAGATTTAAAAAGAACATGAGATATTTGAGCAATAGGGATGCTTTGGGGGCTGCTGGTGATTTCCACTCTAGCAAGATCCTTCTGCGTGCTAGTAGGGATGCAAAGGCAATTATATCTATTGTTCTTCTCCTAACCCTTTGGTGATCCGGTCTTGGTAAGACTCCAAACATGGCTATTTCTGCACTGGGAGTTAGCTCCATGTCGAAGGCCTCGGCGAGGTATTTGAAAATAGCTGTCCAGAAGCTGTGTAGGCGGGGACAAGACCAAAACATGTGCGTCATATTTGCTGGGGACATGTGACATCCCAGCTGACAAGGACCCAGCTGTCTGGGAGGAATATAAACGTCTGAGAAATGTTAGCAAGACTATGGTTAGAAATGCCAAATCCAATTATTTTAAGGAATCCTTAGCTCGTGATTTCAAAAATCCCAAGCAATTCTGGAATAAGATTAAAACTTTAACTGGTGTATCCAAAAATAATATTATTGACCAGATAAAAGTGAATACTATTATATGAGATCCACAGCTGATTGCACAGTCATTCATCCAGCATTTTTCATCTGTCACTGCTGCATCATCACTCGATCCCGTGTCTGATCTCTTCAGTAATAAGCCTCCTTCTCTTTCATGAAAATGTTACCTTTTGAAGTATTTGATGCCATCAATAGCCTAAAAGTAAGTGGTGGTCCTGGATTAGATGGTTTAGAACAGGGGTCTCAAACTCAATTTACCTGGGGGCCGCTGGAGGTAGAGTCTGGGTGAGGCTGGGCCGCATCAAATATTCCACAAAAAAAGGTTTCAAGTATTCAAAAAAAAAGTACAACTGATCCAATCTTCTCAATCTTTAGCAATAACATTTCAGAACATGAACAGTTCTTCAGAACATGAACGGTTCTTCAGGCTTCTCAGTGGTGTCAGTGGACTCATCCACAGCTATGGAAATGCACTGTGCATTTTTTTTTATCACAAAGCTGTTTAATCAAATCACCAGCCAGTGTTTCAGTTATTCTGGTTGCTGTGCGATCTGAGGGGGATTAATTTGCTTTTGTTTGCCTTCAAACATGGTCTCCATCACTTCAGTCATACATTATTTTCAAATATATACCGTTTCTTGGCATATAGTCACACAATTGGTTGGTGCTGGGACCAGGGGAGTAGCTGGGGGGGGGGGTTAGGATGATTCCAAGGGCCCAGCACTGGGGGGGGGGCAGAGAACACTATTATTATCTTTTTATTAATAAGGTTTTATTATTATCCTAAAGTAAGTTAATGTAGATGACTCAAAAGTATAATTGCCTGTATTATAAAAAAAAAAATAGGTAAAAACCATATTATGCCTTTCATCAATAAATAAATGCCCCAATTTTTTTTATAGATTGGTGGCCCCACATTTTTTTATGATTGGGGGCCCACAAATTGATTCTTTCATGGGGCCCAGAATCTCCAGCTACGCCCCTGGCTGGGACTCAGGATGAACGCATATTTTTCCGTCCATTCACCTTTGAATTGCAGTCGACTTTTCTTTTACTGACCATCTTTGAAAATGCCATATTTTTCTGCTGGCTGCCTGCTGGCAAAAATAGGCTAATAGCTACATTTATCTCACAGAGATAAAACTGGGAGCGAGTTTACTGTAGATGCGCTTTCAACTCTGCTCCGACTTGAACTGAAAGAGAGAGAGACGACATGCAGTCCGTGAAGA
>NC_140172.1:46051809-46110898 GCF_963971535.1 Notolepis coatsorum | reverse complement strand
GAGAGAGAGAGAGAGAGAGAGAGAGAGAGAGAGAGAGAGAGAGAGAGAGAGAGAGAGAGAGAGAGAGAGGTCATCAATCTCCTATCTCTTCCTCTCTCTCTCTCCAACGCAGTGCAGGGCTGTACGTTAGCTTTTTTTGCACATAGCACTGGTGCTACAGAGGTTGATAGTTTTGTAGCACAGGCCAAAATCTTGTAGCACAAGTATAAAACGTATCTAAAATCTCTAAAAACAACCACACGTAGTGCAGTTCCTCACTTAAATAGGTATGTGACTGGCAAAGGACATACAGGTCACACAAAATCCAAACATTAACTCATTGGATGCCAGACCCAATGATAGTCGGGTTAACTCGCCGACCGCTCAGCGCCAATCACGAGTATAGTCGGGTTTTAATTGTTATTTCTTTTATTAGCAATATCCATTCATTTTCATCCATCCAGCCTGATGTTATCATTGGGAATGGGTCTGAGCTCGCAAAAGGACAAATACCGCCGCCTACGTCTTCCAGCTGGTATTGCACTTGTAATGGGAATTATTAAAGGACAAACGATGAGCCGTTTACATTAATCATTCTGAGTCATTATTAATAATAATAAGAAGGTTTATTTAATAAAGAAAGTTCATGACAGCGTGGCCACGCTGCCAGGCCAGTCACCCGCCAGAGACAGACATGTTTACCCCCTAGCGTCTGACAGGGGACTGACCTAGAGGCCTGGTCAGACATACAATTGAATACATGAAATTACGTAGAAGAAAACAAAATGGCTGGTTAGAGAAATTAATAATACGACTATGTTATGGCTAAGCCTGGAAGGAAAAACAGCTCCATCTTACAGTTCCCATGACCTTGGGTTATGGCTCTATGGCTGGTAGAAACAGCAACTTCGTTACGACTGAGAGAATGATAGAGTAATCTTAAAGAGACATACACACATTAACCAGTAAATCTGGTTGGACTGAAACTCAAGCTGTATGACATGATAAAATAACAGAGACTCATAATGACATGATAATATATTCCACGACAGTTCCCTCCTCTTGATAATTATTAATCACAATCATTATCATTTCATAAAGACAACAAAAAATATTATCATTCAAACACAGATTATAATAACCCAGCAAAAACTATTTTTATTATCTAAAAAACAAAAGGTCCTCTGCATAGACCCCGTGTCACGTGCAAAAGAGAAGTTGTCATAACAGCAGCCATCATTAGCGTCTCTTTGCAAACGCCCAGACGGTGGTTGCAGGATTCAAGGGTACAGTCCAGCCTCTGGTTTTGTCAAGGCCATACTTCTCCCACCACCAAGCTGAAAAATTGAAATCACAAAAGAAAACACAGGGCAGTACCTTGCAAGATAGACTGCGCTCACGAAATATAACACTGGGTGCATTACTAGAAGACAAAAACATTCTCACAAAACTCATAGCGAAAACAGAATACACGTGACTGCATTCTCCGGGAGATAGCCAAAACAAAACAAAAACAATTTGCAGACTCCTCACAAAGAATGAAAAAATAACTGGTTACTATTGCAATGCACAACACATTAAAAAATCTCCACCTGAATCAAAGAAAGTTCATTACACCATTACCTAACATCTTTTAGGACGATACTGTAATATCTGCATGTATTGTGGTTCAAACCTAAGCATTGTGGGTAAAACTTGCCTCATCCCGGAAACGGTCTCTTCTCCCTCCCCCGGTCGCTGGTCCAAGCACCCCCCTCTGCAGTCCATGTATGCCGTGGCTCGGTCCTGATGATCCTCCCCTCCGATGCAAGGAGCCTGTCCGGTGAATGGCTTAGACCTGCTGGAAACTGTCTCTAAGATCTTTATCTCAGGACCACTGATCCTATCAGACTGGAGTCAGCTGTCGGTCTTAGCGCCCCATCGTTCACTAGCCGATAGGCCCTCTGCCTCCTAGTTCTGGAGCAGATTGGGACAGCTTACTTTCACAGAAACCAGCTGTAGTCGGTCCCCCCACTCAGGCCCTTGGTTGTGGCCCTGATGGAACAGGCCTGCTAGAAACTATCTCAGTGTCCATGCTGTAGCTGCAGAGTGGAGCTCTGGTCCAGTAGATTAGCTGGGCCAGCTTGTCTCCCCGTAATCAGCTGTAGTCGGTTCCCCCGTCAGGTTCTCGGTTATGCCCCTGATGGAACAGGTCTGCTGGAAACCGTCTCACAGATCTTTGTCTCGGCTGATGGTCACGGAGTACTGTCCATGTGTCACCGCTGTAACTGCAGAAGCCTGGTACAGACAGTGGTCCTCTGCGCGTCCTCCTCTTGGTCAGAGATGGGTGCCCGGACCGCAAGGAGAGTGAAGAGACCGTTCAGCGCGACCCCACCACAGAAAAAAGAAAGAAAAAACCATCAGTACATAGCTCAAATACAACTGAGGTTTTTGACCTAGGCTTTCTGATACTTATTGTTATGGAAGATTTATAATATAATATGAGCAATAACTTGTAATGTTATCAGTACATGGCTCAAACACAACTGAACACAATCACGTGCACTCCTGTGACATACGAATAAGATTAAAGAGAGAGAAAGAAAATAAAGAATTAATAATAAAAAAACTGTATTCTGAAGCTGGACGAAGGTCATTCAATCACACTGTCACTCAGGGGTGACATGTTGTAGTTCTCACCTCCTTACCAGAGGACAGGTCTAAGACTGAACTGAACTTAAAGGGGAGACACTGCAGGTGAACTAATATATATCACACTGAAACTTCCCCAGTTCACTACTTACATTAAGACACTACCCTTTTTTTTTTTTTTTATCACAATTGTATGTTCAAACATGCACATGAGGCCTGATCTACTTAAATATGCACTAATTTGCATATAATTCCAGGACAGAAATCTGAACATTGGATAAAGCCATTTTCAAAATTATAGCTCCATTTTGTCGACATATTAGAGCCAAAGGGGATTTTGGATATCTCTTTTTATCACTCCATAAATCAGAATATACTCCATTCAGTCATTGTTATGGCAAAATTCCATACTATGCCAAATCAGATATGAATAGAACTGGACAAACCAAATAAACAAAAAATAAAAACCCACTCTCGCTGGCAGTGTGCTAAACATCCTGCCTCTGAACCACTCCTTCTATCGCCCTTTGCTGCTTTCCCAGTTCCCTTTTCAATAAATATGACAGGATCTCAGCTAGTGGGGTTCTCTACCTAGGCATAAGTGACCATTGCCCCACAGTTTTAAGGAGGAATTTTAAATCTTTTATCAACAAATCATTTTTTTTAGATGACCTTCTTCGTTCTGGAGACCCTCAACA
Source organism: Notolepis coatsorum (assembly GCF_963971535.1). Classification (NCBI taxonomy): domain Eukaryota; kingdom Metazoa; phylum Chordata; class Actinopteri; order Aulopiformes; family Paralepididae; genus Notolepis; species Notolepis coatsorum. Next base: position 46,107,590 of record NC_140172.1, on the reverse strand, counting down.
TTGGCTTTCTTTCAGGCAAATTATAGGAACAAATGTACTGTTCTGCGGGCAAGGCTGACTACTATGGCTGCTTTACAAGGAAAACAAAACGGATCTATGAGCAATAACTTGTTCTGAGGCCAAAGTTTGAAATAAGGAATGGAAGATAGTTTTAATTCCTCACACTGATCAATTGATAAGGAATGCGCAGTTGGTAATCAGACCATGTAAACAAATGTCCGATCACCAAGTGAGAGCGATCTTTCGTTCGGCAAGACAGTTAATACACACATATGACGTGGAAGGAGCTGGAACATCACCCTGAGGATTGGCTGAAATGACTATTATGGCTGCTTTACAAGGAAAACAGAGCGGATCCCATAACAATGTCACTTATGGCCTTATAGCAAGGATCAACATAGATCATAACCAAATTGTTTTGACTGGCTAATGTGTGCCTCTCTTAAAGAGAAACGCACATACTACGCTGATACCTGATGACAGCGCCCTCTCATACAATACCAAAATCTTTAAAGAGGACTGTTGTTCATTGTGCCATCAATCATTGTAATAACTGCCCACTGAACATAAGTAAATTGAATAGTAAAGTGTCTTTCAAATACCACCTAAGAATGCACTACTTAAATATGTGAGCTGATGTTGATAATGATGTCTGCCCCCCCATTATACCTGTCTCTCCCCCCAATATATATATATATATATACACATAACATATATATATACATATATATATATACAGTGGCTTCCCCTCGCCACAATGTATAGCAAAATAAAGACCAAAATATACACTATCTCTATTGGAATGGAGACTTCAGCTCAGGCGACAGCTAATGGGGATCCTTTTCAACAATAAACAATATGACTTGCTGCACAGGATAAACTAGGGATGGGCAAAAATAATCCAGATCGATTGATCACATGATGTACTCGAGTACTCGTGGAGGAAAACGCTGTACAAAATAAACGTATTTTCCGGTGTTTTAGACTTTTATTTTGAAGCCCACCGCTCCGTCTTTTCCGGTGTTCTAGACTTTTATTATGAAGCCCACCGACCGGACCGGAAGTATTGTTGTGTGATTATCACGACAGCCGCTTTGTATTCCCTTGTAAACGATAACGAACCAGAGCCGCGTTGGGAACCCTGTTGGTAAAAGCAATGACGCCTGCCGCGGACGTCAAGTTGATAAAGTTCCTATAATAACTTTACGAAACGTGTGAAGACATTTTGATCGACTTCTTTTTTTTTAGTTCATGTTATTAGATTAAGCACTTATTGTATACACATGAAGCACTAGATAGACTATTTGTTTAGTTCAATAGTTGTTCTTAAAGAAACATTCCCATCAGGCACCTCGCGGAACCCCTGTGTGCCCCGTGGTGTGCAGGCAATCTACCCGTTATGTCAGTCCTTTGACCACCCGCTTATTGTAAACAATCATGCATGCACTTGTTTTAACGTTATTCTGTGTCGTTAGCCACGCTATATGTTGTATTCATTTTGTTAGCTATTTAGCCAATGTTGTTATCACTGAACGAACACCACCAAAACGTTACTGATCTCTAATCCTCATTTAGCAGCCCAATTTCTCCGGCAGTAGCTATGTATTGATCACAGACACAAGTGTCAATCTATGTAAATATTGATGAGTATTTTGGTGGCTGATACAATGTGATGATGAGCAAAAACAGTCCAGCTCTACTGTCAATAACAAGATACTAACTGACGTAAATTCACCCATGGCAATGTCAACACACACAAACGATGCAGATAAACACAAACGATGCAGATAAACACAAACGATGCAGATAAAATAGCGAATTGTTTATCCCCTATCACAGCGTGCGTGCATGTAAACGTGTGTGTGTGTGTGCCTACACAGACAGAGGAAAATATTTCTATGTAATATAACAGCGTGCACAGCCTGTGCTACAGTATGCACTTGTTTCTATTCTATCCTGTATTTAATAAAAATAATTACCCATATTTGTGCCTTTATGGCTGCTCTCTTTTTTTTTTTTTATATGTGTTGATTCAAAACAGGGTATATATTGAAATGTATTTAAATCCCAGTCTCAAAGGTATACCTAAACCCTATACACTTTATGATCACTTTGGAGCTACTAATACAAATTTCAGAAGGCCCATTGTCAGTGATTTGTTCACATGGCCTTAATATATTGCTGTACCTGTATCTCCATCGATCTGTGTGCGTGCATGTGAGTGTGCGCTATACTTTGCCTGAGCTCAGGTCGATGTCTCCCCGCCGTGCGTCCAGCCAATGCGCTGTGGGCCCGTCCCGTCCTGCACCTCCGCACGCCATTGTGCTTTTTTCACAGTCTTTACACCAATGCCCGGCGCACCGGAGTTGATGGTCGCCGGCGAGACCAGCGGATAGGAGACGGGACGGCCGGTGGCGGTGACGCACACGGAAAGACACCGAGCCCAGAATCCAGCCCCGGGCACACCGTAGAAAAGACAGAAAAACAGATTCTTAGCTTCTCCCGTCATGACCCCACAGGCCCCCCTTTCTGGCCCCCCTCAACATTCCACAGTTTCCATTTTCTAGGTAAACACAAACCAAACAGAAAATAAAAGACAACAAATAAAAACCCACAATAAAATATGTGGCAGACAAATCGTTTCCTCTGAACACTTTTGAGAAAAAAGCTCTGTGGAGTAGCGTATCACGCCTGTTATTTCGGATACAATGCCCCTATCTTATTTCTTTTCAGAAAAACTGCAGTATGACCAGATAGGGTAGTGGAAAACTAATCACACGACATAAGCCCCTGTCCCCCTATCTTTTGGCATCCCACGCACGGTCCAACTTCCCGCCTCTCTGTTAGGAAAACAACAACCAAAAAACCCAGAATCAGTGCCTAAAACTATTTGCATGAACTTCCCTTTCCACTATACCCACAGTACATTTTGCACACGCCTGTTATTTCGGATACAAATGTAATTCACGCCTAATTATCGGAACATACCTCTTAATTTAAAGTGTCCAGAGGAAAACCATAAAAAGGTACCCAAAAAAAAACAATACTATGTACAAATTATGTGGCCCCCAAAAATTGGTTCCTCCTGAGCACTCGGAGACAAAAAGCTCTGTAAACAGCGTACAGCCAGAACATACCCCTTAAATCCCAGTACTCAAGGAAACACAGGGGGGTTACACACATTATCCTATATTCAATACCCCACTCGCATAATTACTTTATAGATAGAAACAAAAACCGCTTTTAAACAGAATGGCTACTTTATACATAACCGCTTTTAAACAGAATGGCCACTTTATAAATAACCGCTTTTAAACAGAATGGCTACTTTATAAATAACCGCTTCTAAACAGAATCCTCACCGAATATCTCCCCCACGCTCCCATGGATTCTAGCCGTAGTTGGCAGCCAAACGGACGCTAGCAGGCGGTTCCTCACTCCCTTCCCATAATTTATGCGGGGGAGTATTGAGGAGAAGAACGCGCTTTCCCTGAAACCCAAGATTTCAACCTGCTCGCATAGCGCCTCGGCTCGCGGCCAACTCGACCCCCATCGCTCTAAAATATATATTAACCTAATTAAAGAAAATACCCCATAATTCTTCTCGTCGTCAACATATTTTATTATACTCGTGGTAGGCCCCCGCACCCCGTCTATAAGGCACGAGCCTAATCCCTGCCTAATACATTCGGGACGTACCAAGATTGAGAAACTATAGAAAAAACCATCGCCAGTCTACCAAGCACAGTAATACACCAATACAATGAAAAAAACAACCACTGCAGAGCACATAGTAATATACATTTAAAAAATAGCTCTGACCGGCACCATGTTCTAGTTTAGACCTCTAATTATAAATTTAAAAACAAAATTTTTTTTAAACAGAAATCAGAATGTCAACAGCTCACCGAGTGTTCCTTATCACGCGTCCCCAAGGTTCATGCCGGAGGTGACAGCCAAGCGGACGGCGCAGCTGGTTCTCTCCCCTCGGTGTCTCGCACGGAGGAGCCTCGAGACAGCGCTCCCCCGGAATTCCAGGATTCACCCTTTCTGCAGAGTCCGTTTGGCGGCCGACCTCGACACCCATCGGTTAAAAAAAAAACATCTCGTCGCCATCTGTAATGGGAATTATTAAAGGACAAACGATGAGCCGTTTACATTAATCATTCTGAGTCATTATTAATAATAATAAGAAGGTTTATTTAATAAAGAAAGTTCATGACAGCGTGGCCACGCTGCCAGGCCAGTCACCCGCCAGAGACAGACATGTTTACCCCCTAGCGTCTGACAGGGGACTGACCTAGAGGCCTGGTCAGACATACAATTGAATACATGAAATTACGTAGAAGAAAACAAAATGGCTGGTTAGAGAAATTAATAATACGACTATGTTATGGCTAAGCCTGGAAGGAAAAACAGCTCCATCTTACAGTTCCCATGACCTTGGGTTATGGCTCTATGGCTGGTAGAAACAGCAACTTCGTTACGACTGAGAGAATGATAGAGTAATCTTAAAGAGACATACACACATTAACCAGTAAATCTGGTTGGACTGAAACTCAAGCTGTATGACATGATAAAATAACAGAGACTCATAATGACATGATAATATATTCCACGACACACTCCATTGGGAATGGTGTAGTTTCTTTTCTGGGACGATCCGAGCCGTGCAGGCGGGGTTTAAATACTCAGGCGAGGTAGGCCTCAACAACGATGGCATGGAACAGTAACCCTGCCCGCCCGTCAGTGTGTAACGGTCGGTAATGTGGTACGGACCTCCACGAGCAGTATTTGGAATGGCGATCAGATAATTGGATTATTTCTTTTGCATTACATCAGATACAAGGTAAGAACACTACATATAAATTTGATCGTTGATCTGATATTTATTTCTACCCCGATCGACGCTGTCTCTGTGTGTGTGTGGCTGTGTGCCGTTGGGTGCAGGAGGTGGGGGGGGGGACGCGGTCCAGGGCTCTTTTCATTCTTGCACGAGGAAGGATAATAATGATGATCTAGCATTGATTTCAGGAAGATTCGATAATCAGGCAAAAAATGACAACGTGTTTAGTGTATTCCACTAAAGGGCTATTATGGCGTCTTTTCCTGGAATTACTAAGAATCACCAAAACTATATGTAACCCAGGTTTCAGATTCATAACTATTTAGAGCCGCTACAACGTCAAATACCGATTCCCCACCGCTATCACCAGGAGGATCTGCAGAGCCGCAGAGAACTCTGCCGATGGCAGTCTCCCTTGTTGTTTCATAATTGTTACTTTACCCCTTTTGTGACTCTGTAAATAAATACGCCCTAGTATTTGGCTAACTCTAAACTTCCTGTCTGTGCCGTGCGATTGAGGTCGGTTCAAACCCTAACACTGCCCATATTATGTGGTAATTCTTGAGTAGTCTAACCTTCCGTATTCCACGACACACTCCATTGGGAATGGTGTAGTTTCTTTTCTGGGACGATCCGAGCCGTGCAGGCGGGGTTTAAATACTCAGGCGAGGTAGGCCTCAACAACGATGGCATGGAACAGTAACCCTGCCCGCCCGTCAGTGTGTAACGGTCGGTAATGTGGTACGGACCTCCACGAGCAGTATTTGGAATGGCGATCAGATAATTGGATTATTTCTTTTGCATTACATCAGATACAAGGTAAGAACACTACATATAAATTTGATCGTTGATCTGATATTTATTTCTACCCCGATCGACGCTGTCTCTGTGTGTGTGTGGCTGTGTGCCGTTGGGTGCAGGAGGTGGGGGGGGGGACGCGGTCCAGGGCTCTTTTCATTCTTGCACGAGGAAGGATAATAATGATGATCTAGCATTGATTTCAGGAAGATTAGATAATCAGGCAAAAAATGACAACGTGTTTAGTGTATTCCACTAAAGGGCTATTATGGCGTCTTTTCCTGGAATTACTAAGAATCACCAAAACTATATGTAACCCAGGTTTCAGATTCATAACTATTTAGTTATAGGAACATAAATAGTTAATGCCATTGAATAAGAACATAAATAGTTAATGCTATTGTGTAAGAACTAGTGCTGTCAGGCGATTAAAAAAATTAATCTAATTAATTACAGGATTTGTAATTAATTAATCTAATTAATCGCATTTTAATCGCATAACCATTTTATGCCTGATATTCTATATTCTATAATCATATTTCAAATTGCATGTGTCCAGATGGCAGAATTCAGTACTGTATCTACAAAACCTTCTGTTTAATCATCTTCCATCTATTAATTTGCTTAGATTTTTCAGGTCTAGTCAATTTGAGCATGGTGTTATTCACAGTCAAAGATAAAAAAAAAATTATTGATATTCTTATTTGGTTCATTACAATTGACTCAAAATAAGATTTTCATTCAATCAATCACAGAGCAGATTGATTGATTGAATGAAAATGTTATTAACAGATTGCAGAATGGGTACAATACAGTACGGCTCAATACACACAATTGTTAAGGGAATGCAGACCAGAGAAAGACTTTCATCTTGTTTACATCAGGGTCCCCCATTTTCAATTCATAATGAATTGTAAGTAAGGGTGCAACTTGCACCGTGCAATCCATTCTTTGTGGATCTAGCCCCCAGTATTTCTGACACTGGGAATACATTCCCTGAGATTCATAGATGTCCCTAGAATCAGATACCAAGAACATGCAAATGGACCATATTAAAAAAAAAGTCTGTAAATATGTATTCTACATTCTCATGGAATGAATGAGATACAAAAAAAAATTATAAAAAAAAAATTATTAAACTTTTTTTTTTTAATTAATTTTGAGTTAATTTTCATAACGTGATAATTCGCTGTGTAATTAATTAATCTAATTAACGCGATAAACTGACAGCCCTAGTAAGAACATAAATAGTTAATGTTATTGGGTTATATATTCATGTGAGGTTAACAACGCTTTTGACCAAATCCTTTGAATTGCCTCACTGCCCCTTTAAGTTACCTCAGAACGTGAGTTAGATGTGCAGTTCACGCCTCGCCTCAGGCAGATGAGATTAGAGATTGACGGATAATGACCAGATGCTGAATACTGATGGAACCGAAATGAACCAGCACCACGAAATAGTTATCAAACAGTCATAAAATATTCCCCCAGTTACAAAAACAAAGAGGTTGTTGCTGTTAAAGAACTAGAACTTCCAGAAGCGGTTTTGGTGAGTTTCATCAATATTGTGCTGTTTCATTGTCGAGTGTGCAAAATCGCTAGCTCAATGCTAATCAACTAATAATGTAGCTTTATCCTGAGTCATGCTAGCGAAGCTAGGGTTGCCACCCGTCCCTTAAAATACGGAATCGTCCCGTATTTGGAAACTAAAAGGCGCGTTCCGTATTGAACAAAGGGCAATCCATATTTTAAGGTTGCCAGTTTAGTGAGAGAAATGAGCCAGCCGACCTACAAAAACAAGCAAAAGTGTGTCCAAAAGTTGCGGAAAATAAACAGACTTGGCAACTCTGGTATGATGGGCATGCGCTCAGCAGCTCACGACCAATGAGAATTCGCGCTTTCACGTTGCTAAAATACGTTCTGTGCCGTTGTGCCAATCCTCCGTCTGTGCGCTGCGCCGCAGCCTGTCATGGTTGCTGTTTCGTCCACAGCAGACACTGTGACTCCACCGCATCCTAAAAAGACAAAACGCCTCCAGAAGTACAGACCTGAGTGGGAAGAGGCAAACCACTGGCGTGATAGCGTCAGTGGAGATGTTTACAAAGCAAACTGCAAAGTATGTAGGCGTGTGTTTTCTGTGGCGCATGGTGGACTGACTGACATCAGACAGCATGCATCAGGAGAACAACATTCCCGAAATATAAGAATGCAAAGAAAGGACCCAAGCACAGGTTTCACAGTTCTTCATGACTGAAACATCTCCTGAGATTGATTCGGTATGGGATATTACATCTTATTTATCTGGTTGTGTTTTTAACTAGATGTCAGTATTTCTATATACCTGCCCTGGCAGCCCGGAGCCTACTCTTCTTTGCACTTTATTTTTTATTAATCTTTTAATTTGGGTCACACAAGTGTTTCATTGTATTATTGTCCTCTTTCAGTAAAAGTGTTCCCAGGCTTTGTTTTTACAGCACTTTATATGCATACAGTATTATGCTCAAGTTGAGGCTATAGTTCAGCCAATTTATTTAAACAATGTTAAATGCAAATAAAGCACTTTAAACTTTAAGTATGACTAAATGCTTTCTTGACTATATATAGTAACTGTTCCAAAATGCATAGATTTCTATGTATTTTAGGGGTTTGGGGGGCTAGCTCTTTTTAATATAAATGTCATAGATTGTTTTATTTAGATTTCATAGATTTCTATGCATTTCAGGAGTTTGGGGGGCTGGCTCCCCAAAATAATTAAATAACATAACCCTAACCCTAAACCTAAAACCAAAATAAAGTAAAAAAAATAAATAGTGACAAAATCCGCCCATTTTTGCCCAAAAAACTCCCCAAAACCACCAAAATTGTTTATCTTGCGCGCTAGATAAAGGTGCCAACCCTAAGGGAAGCTCCAAGCCCAATTTGGTTAAATGAAAACTAGAAAGAAACCATTTCAGAAGTACTTATAATTGTATTGATATGCTGTATGATAAGAACATGGTCTATATACATTTTGACTGCTTTTGAGAGTTTAATATGGAATGTGAGGAATGTTCCCATGTGCTAGTGCACTTTAGCCTAATTTAGCATAAGTCAAACGGACGTTCCCACGTGCTGTGATGCTTAGCATATCCAAAAGTAGCCTGATTGATTATTCATTCTAAAAGCAATGAAAAGATGATAAAGCAATGAAAGATGGTAAATAGCTTTTATTTTCTGAATGCCTGTTACGCAGGCCAGGTTTTCTACCACCCCATTTCCACCCCCGGGAAGAGTTCCCAGGAGTCCCGACCGACCACCACTCATCATATGTGCCCACGCGGGACGAGGCGGTGTGCCGGACCGACACAAGATGGCGAGCCAACCCAAAGAACCTCAGATATAGATCAGGGCTATACCCAGGAGCCTGATCTGTTACCCCTGTTGCCTCAACAGTCTGGTAGGATTGTGAATTACCTTCCTCATTCCCAGTGAGGAAGTGGATCAGGAATTAACAAACTAATTGAACTTGAGTCACAAGAACTTCCAAGGATGTTATGACCTATACGACTTTTCTATGATACGAACTGATTGAACGAGAACACAAGGACTTCCAAGGGCTTTTGACCCCGTTTCACCTTTTGTATTTTAATATTGTATTTTGTATTTGATGGATGCACATTGTATATATGGGTACTGATAATTCTCCTGTAAAAAGGGAGAGTTAAAGGGTAAATGCACCCAATAAGATACTTGAACTACTGATAATTCTCCTGTAAAAAGGGAGAGTTAAAGGGTAAATGCACCCAATAAGATACTTGAACTACTGATAATTCTCCTGTAAAAAGGGAGAGTTAAAGGCAGGGATGCGTTCTTCATGGGACGCATTGGGACGGGTTGCACTCCGTGCACCCAAAGATTTGAGCAGAAGCGCGTGCACGCACATGCACGGATGTGCACGACACGCGCGTGCACACAGGAATGCGCTGCACTCGCCAACTCGCTATAAGTACCCACCTGGGCTACTTTGCATATCAATAGCGCCGGTCGTCAGGTGTGTTAAATACGTTCTCAGATACATTCACACCTAACTTGTGAATGAAATGTGTTACATTCCATAGAGGCAATTAGGCATCGTCTTTAGTCTGTGCTTAAGCGAGGGAACATTTATGCGCATGCGCGGGAGCGTGCGCACGCGCCGGGAGCGCGCATGCACGTGGCGTCATTAGCGTGCGTGCAATCAGAGTTGATATGAGGAACGCACCTCTGGTAAAGGGTAAATGCACCCAATAAGATACTTGAACTACTGATATTTCTCCCGTAAAAAGGGAGAGATAAGGGGAAATGCACCCAGTAAGATACTTGAATCTCATTGATAACATATTGATTATAGTTGAATCGCTGATGGTTCTCCTGCAAAGGAAGAGTTTAAAGGGTAATTTCACCTAATAAGGTACTTGCATTCCCTGCACACTTAAAGGTTTAAATTAATATGTTTAAACACTTACCTACCGAATTGAAATGATAAACTGATATAGAGTTTACTGATCTGCAATTGCAGAAGAAAAGATAACGAGTTACTCACGAAAAGGGGATACATCTAAATTAGATGTATCCCCTTTTCTTTTTTTTTGTTTAATTTCTTTATTACAGGAAAAGTAGTATATACATTTACATTCGTCAGTATTATACATTCTCCATCTTTTCATCTTTTCTTCCCCTTTCATTTCCCCTTCCCCTCCTTCATACCCACCCCAGCCCCCCCACATCAAGGTTTTTGAAGACACATCTGCAAAACATCCAAACATACAGCATAGTTGCTACTGGGAAAGAAAAACAAAAAAACAGTAATAGTATCATCAGACCTATCTGTATTATGCACAAATATTTAGATACAAAGAAGCAAAGAAAGAACTAAAAAAACACATAAAGAAAACTCTCCAGCACGGCTGTGGCTGTGGAAGAACTTCATCAATGAGGTTATTTCACTTTTTTCCCTACCCCTGCCTGTGAGGATTGGTTCATTCCCCGCCACACGCTCCGCTCCTTTAAGGTACTGTGTTGATTGATGCATTCCCCGCCACACGCTCCGCTCCTTTAAGGTGCTGTGTTGATTGGTGCATTCCCCGCCACACGCTTTTGGAGCAAGTGTCAATTCCAGCGCGCACCTGTCATAGTTTTTGATTAGCGCCCCAGAGGCTTTTTATACTGGGACTTCCCTTCAATCGATGTCGGGTCGTTTTGGAATACAACTGCTTTTGCCTGCTTTTTCCCCGTTGCTGTGCCTCGTCTTCTTTCCCTCCAGGACTTTCTGTGGAGATCCGCTGATGAGAACCTTGTTCCCCGTTTGGAGCTGCGCCTCGTGTACCCGCGTTACGCGTTTGCGCTTGGGTGAGTTGGAACCAAACCCCTCTGGATTATTCTGTCTGTGTGTGTGACGAACACAGAAGATTATCATTTTTGCTTGCACTGGACTCAGTTGAAGTGTGTGTTTTGAAGAGACACTGAAGATATCATTTCTGTTTGCACTAAACTCAGCTAACTTGTGTGTTGTGGAGAACACTGAAGATTGTTCCTGTTCATTGGTTCTGGACACAGCTAAGGGAGGAGGGAACCACACTGCCTCTGTGTTTCGTTGGACTGTTATTGATACCTCTCTCTCTCTCCGTTTTCCACCTCGAGTTAAAGCTGGGAGTATCTGCAGAGCCGCTACAACGTCAAATACCGATTCCCCACCGCTATCACCAGGAGGATCTGCAGAGCCGCAGAGAACTCTGCCGATGGCAGTCTCCCTTGTTGTTTCATAATTGTTACTTTACCCCTTTTGTGACTCTGTAAATAAATACGCCCTAGTATTTGGCTAACTCTAAACTTCCTGTCTGTGCCGTGCGATTGAGGTCGGTTCAAACCCTAACACTGCCCATATTATGTGGTAATTCTTGAGTAGTCTAACCTTCCGCAGCTGCGTCTCCCGTTCCCCTCTCCCTCCCCCAGTTACCCACCCAGCCCCCGGGGGTCTCATTCACACCCATTCATACCAGAACAATTTTCATTCAATCAATCACCGTGCAGATTGATTGATTGAATGAACGTTTTATTAACAGATTGCAGAATGGGTACAATACAGTACGGCTCAATACACACAATTGTTAAGGGGATGCAGACCAGAGAAAGACTTTCGTCTTGTTTACATCAAGGTCCCCCATTTTCGATTCATAATAATAATAATAATAATAATAATAATAATAATAATAATAATAATAATAATACATCTATTTTATATAGCGCTTTTCCAGGTGCTCAAAGACGAATGAATTGTAAGTAAGGGTGCAACTTGCTCCGTGCAATCCATTCTTTGTGGATCTAGCCCATAGTCTTTCGGGTATTTTATTTTGAAAAATGGCCACTTCCGTCCACGCCTCACTCCAGCGTACTTGACTTAGTCGCGGGTTTATTCTAGTTCAGTAGGGCCTACTGTTGAGTCTTGACTTTAGGCACATAGCGCACATTGCTGTGGACAGTGGTTGAGTAGTAGTACCTACTTACTGGTCACGGGAGGCTTCAATAATGTTTGGAATGGATGATAATCCATTTTGTGAATCCATTTGTTGAAACAACTTTGTTGGCCGATGGCTCCTATCTTAACGTTAGCAAGCTAAAGCTAAATGGCTGCACTCTAACTTTACATAGCTTAATTAATGTGCAAAACATAGCTGTGTAATGTTAAGCAACTTGTGTTCCACTGGGAAAGCATCAGCATCACTGCGAGGATGCAAAGCATGTTAGATGCATTGGACGCATTGCGGGGGGAAAAAGGCAGGGACTTAGTTATTTCCTGATCGCAAAATGCGCACATTGGTTATGCTGCCTGTAACATCTACACACGCTGTTGTTGTTGGGCTGCCGGAGCTCTGGGAGCTGCGCTTGTGCGGAAATTAGACTTGCCACAGGATTTTTAAAATAAGAGTATCGATATGAACCGAACGCCTATCGCACGGGTGCTAGTGCAGTATATTCATTCATCGCACATTTTTCTGTAGCACGTGCGACATATATGGCAACAGGCAACAGTTTATTACACGCTAAACATCGTCCATTACCGGAATAATCCGGTCTTTTTCCATAGATCGCGAAATAGGACGCATTATATGCAATAAGCCCGAATCGTTCTGGTTGATTCCCTGAAACCCCAAATACTCCCAAATCAAAGGTATATAACATGTACACATGTGCCTTCACAAAATCATCAAGGGGGGGGGACGATGACGATTGGTTTATGTCCGGTAAAGTAAGCCACTGTGATTGTTACAGAAACATGTTTCAGGTTCAGTAAAATAGACATAGGGGGTCCTTACCTCAACGATCGCGATTACTCGTTTATATGTAACACTATAGGTTTTGAGGCGAGCAGATCTGCTAGCGATTGCTTTGGAAGAGCTCCTCCCCCTCAGAGCGAGCCTTGATAGTCCGGTTAATTCATTGCCTCTCCTGATCCATTTATTTCTGAGTTCAAAAGGTAGCCGATACTGCCACCTGGTGAGATTCGATCGGCATTGCAATTCCAACATAGGCAAACAAGCCAGGGACACATAGAATGATCCGGATGATGGTTTAGAACGGGGATCAGAGGAAAAATATCAAAGGATCTAAAAACGTATTATTACGTGTTTGGTGCTCAAGCGTTGGCGGTGAAACACGTAATATTATGTGTTTGCCGCTGAATGAGTTAACACAAAAACCATTGATCATCACCACATTTTTATTTAACTCCCTTTTAAGATGTAAACAATGTCTCAGACTACTGGTTTACATGAATAACTGCAGTGAATATACAAAGATTAAACAGAAATTGTCAATTGTATTCCTAAATTAACATTTATTCAAAAAATTATAATAATCAAAACAGAGACAAAATTCACAGAACATCTGAATATGAACATATATGAGAGGAGTCACTAAAGCTTTCCCAAGCTCTGCCAGGAAGAGTCTACTCTTGAAACATTTCCCCTGATTCCAGGCTGGGTTGATCGCCGTCCACAGGCCAACTGGGTGTCATACGCTTGCAGGTGTATGTGCCAGTAAGCTGCAATGAAAGAAACAATAATTCATAGATTGGAAACAATATTGAATCTGTCTTACATAAAATGCAATGTCCCAAACATTCCTGATGGCAGTTTGTCGTCTCGCCAGCGGAAAGGTTGTGTAGTTCTGTCATAAGATAAGATAAGATATTCCTTTATTGATCCCCTTGGGGAAATTCAGGCATCATAGCAGCATGGGGGGAGGGGGGGGGGGGTACAGGTAGTAAAACAACAACACAGTGTACAGGTAGTAAAAACAACACAGGCAGTGTAAACAATTTGGTCAATATGGTCAATATAATTTACTATCTGACTAGCTGAAGAAATATTCACATTATTCACAGTGTCACATAAGGTGCAGTATGCATAAGGTAGTGTTATAATTTACTATCTACTGAGTATACATTATTCACAGTATCACGGTATCCACTGAAATATACATTATTCACAGTATCACAGTATCCACATAAGGTGCAGTAAGCCTAAGGTAGTGTAGGTTGTCCTCCTTGGGTTCCTATAAGTCCCAGGTCAATGTCTGGTAGCAGTCGCTGTCGCTGCCCCCTGTTGTGGAGCCTGGAGGCTGCTAGTCACTGCCCACTGTTGTGGAGCCTGATGGCCGCTGGTATAAAGGACTGTCCGAGGCGGTTAGTTGAGTGTCGTGGGGGAATGAGTCTGTGGCTGAACGAGCTTCTCATCTTGACTAGCTCGTCGTAGAGGGGGTGGTAGGGGTTCTCCATGATGGCAGCCAGCTTCCTTATCATCCCCCTCTCTGCCATCACCTCAAGTCTAGGTAGCTCGACTCCCACCACGGAGCTAGCCTTCCTCACCAGCTTGTTGAGCTTGTTGGTGTCCCTTGAGTTGATGTAGCCTCCCCAGCATGCCACAGCATAGAAGAGGATGCTGGCCACAACAGACTGGTAAAAAGACTGCAGCAGTCTGTTGCACACATTGAAGGACCTGAGTCTCCTCAGGAAGAACAGCCTGCTCTGTCCCTTCCTGTAGAGGGCCTCTGTGTTATCCGACCAGTCCAGTTTATTGTTCAGGTGTACCCCAAGGAACTTGTATGAGTCCACCATCTCCACATCCACCCCTCGGATGGAGATGGGAATCGGGGGGGGCCTCTTCTTGCCCCTCCGGAAGTCCACCACCAGCTCCTTGGTCTTACTGGTGTTGAGTTGGAGGTGGTTGCTGTCGCTCCACCCCACGAAGCTCTCCACCAGGGCTCTGTACTCCTCCTCATCATCGTCGGTGATGTAGCTTACGATGGAGGAGTCGTCTGAGAACTTCTGCAGGTGACACCCGCTTGAGTTGCGGCAGAAGTCTGAGGTGTAGAGGGTGTCATCAAATCGTATAACTTGTGAGAGGACATGAAACTGTTGCAGGGACATAGTTGACTGGAATATAGGCCTCCCTGACTCCGCATCCCACAGACTTTTTGTAGCCTCATTGTTGGGCAGATATACTCCTGCTAAAATCAAAGGACCCATGGAGGTCTACCTGGTCCAATGCTTTCCATGTGTCCGCAAACACACGCCTGCCCTCCAGTTTTCAAGTTTCTTTAATAGTTGTCATACAGAAGTACAGAATACTTTTATACAAAATGCTTCTTACTGTTACGCTCCAGAGACTGTGCAAGACAAGATAAGTATGAAATAAAATAACATAGTATAGCATGTAAATTAGAAGTAAAAAATGAGAGGGCGGTTAGGTGGCCGAGCGGAGATTGCGTTCGTCACCAGCCCCGGAGCTGAGCTGGATTTGCCTGTTCGAATCCAGCTCACAGCTCCGGGGTTGTCACCAGCTTGGCTGGCCGTCTGCACTGATACAATTGGCTGTATCAGAGGGTGGGAGAAGCTGGCGGGGTGGGTCCGGGTCGTTGTAAACAGCGACTCCTACAGTTCGGTCGGGGCGCCTGCTAAGTGCGGATTGGACGTGAGGGGGATAGTGTGGTCCTCCCACACGCTACGCCCTCTCAATGAGAATCCGCGCTGCCAGGTGAAAAGAAGCGGTGATTGGCTGGACGTGTGTCGGAGGAAGCACGTGGTAGCCTCCACTCTCCCAGATGATCTGACTGTGGGGGGTAAGTGCGCAGCGACCAGGAAGGGACTGGGAATTGGCATACGACTAACATTGGGATGGGAGAAAATCGGAGGAAAATGGAGGGGGAAAAAGACCAATAAAAAAAAAAAAAGTAAAAAATGAGGTCACAGTGTTCAGTATAGACATATGTACAATGTTCGATGCAGAATAGACGTAACTGAGTTACCATATAATATACAATATACTATGCAGTGTACTAATATACAATACTATATAGTGCAAGGCAGAAATGGGATGAGGTGCAATTTAGGTACAATTTACAGTAGGTGTACGAGTTGTAGTGCAAATCCTTTATCAATAAATATAAAGTGTGTTTGTGTGATCTAAAGTGTGGAGAGTGGGTGCTGCAGTGTGTTGTTTGTTTAAGTGAGTGTGTGCGTGTGGGTGTGTGTGCTGTGTGCATTTGATGGTTGTTGCATAGTGTTTATTGTTCGTTTAGCAGCCTGATGGCCTGGGGATAGAAGCTTCTTCTCCAAAACTCTGCTGCGAGGGTCCTTACGCGCACCAAACCCTGGCAGCACATCACCCCCACCCTGCAAAAACTCCACTGGCTCCCCATCAACTATCGAATCCCCTACAAGATCCTCCTCCTCACCTACAAATCCCTGCACGGGTTGGCCCCTTCCTACCTGACCAACCTACTCCACCCCTACACTCCAGCACGAGGCCTCCGATCCTCCAACTCCGACCTCCTCACCATCCCCCGCACCAGGCGTTCCACACTGGGAGACCGAGCTTTCGCTGCAGCAGCCCCCAGACTGTGGAACTCCCTCTCCCCCCTCATCCGAGGCTCTGACACCATCAACCTCTTCAAAACCAAGCTAAAAACCCACCTGTTCACACTTGCCTTCACGCAACACGGCCCCGCTCCCAAGTAGCCCACCCCTGACTCTTTTTAAGCCACAGATTCCGTTGTTTTGTTTTGTTTTGTTGTTTGTTTGTTTGTTAATTTTAACCACTTCATCCAATTGGACAGAACTTGCCTCCTTTTTTTATTTATTTTTATCTCTTATCTTATTTGTTTTTTCTTGTTGTTACTATACACAGATCTTTTATGTATTTTATTATATATATTTTTTCAATTTTATTACTTACTTTTATTTTTTTCCATCCTTTCCTTGTACAGTGTCCTTGAGTCTGAGAAAGGCGCTTCTCTCTTAAAATTCAATCTATTATTATTATTATTATTCTTCTGAGTCTTTCTGTGCTCGCCTTAAGACTCCGGTATCGCTTGCCTGACCGCAGCAGTTCAAAGAGGCAGTTGTTCGGGTGACTGGAGTCCTTGATGATTATCTTAGCCTTCCCCCTGCACCGCTTGTTGTAAATGTTCTGGAGGGTGGGAAGCCCCCCTCCAATTGTGCGTTCGGCTGAACGTGTCACTCTTTGTAGTCTGCTACGGTCTTGTGCAGTGCTATTCCCAAACCAGGAGGTGATGTTGCCAGTCAGGATGCTCTCTATTGTACATGAGTAGAAGTTCCTAAGGATCTTCTGACTGACTTGGAACTTCCTTAGGCGCCTGTGGAAGTAGAGGCGTTGTCGTGCCTTCTTCACAACACTGTCAATGTGTGTGGTCCATGTCAAGTCCTCGGATATGTGGGCTCCGATGTACTTGAAACTGTTCACTCTCTCAACCGGTGCCCCGTCGATGCTGAGGGGGCTGTAGTCCTTGACCCCCGACCTCCTGAAGTCCACAATCATCTCTTTTGTTTTGCTGACGTTCAGGGAGAGGCAGTTCTCCTGACACCACTGTGACAGATTCTCTACCTCTTCCAGGTAGGCCCTCTCGTCGTTGGCAGAGATCAGGCCCACCACTACTGTGTCATCAGCAAATTTGATGATTGTGTTGTTGTTCCGCTGTGCCACGCAGTCATGTGTGTACAGGGAGTAGAGGAGGGGGCTCAGAACACAGCCCTGGGGGGCCCCTATGTTGAGCGTGATGGATGAGGAGGTGCAGTTGCCTGCTCTTACCACCTGGGGTCTGCCCATCAGGAAGTCCAAGACCCACTGGCAGAGGTCATAGTTCAAGCCCAGGTCCCTGAGCTTGGCTATGAGTTTGGAGGGGACTATGGTATTGAATGCTGAGCTGTAGTCGATGAACAGCATTCTCACATAGTTCCCCTGCCTCTTGTCCAGGTGTGATGCTGCTGTGTGCAGCACATGGGCTATGGCGTCCTCCGTGGACCTGTTGGGGCGATATGCAAATTGCAGGGGATCCAGGTTGATGGGGAGGGAGGAACAGATGTAGCCCTTCACTAGCTTCTCAAAGCACTTCATGGCTATGGAGGTGAGGGCTACAGGGCGGTAGTCGTTGAGGCAAGCGGGCGTAGATTTTTTGGGTACAGGGATGATGGTGGACTTCTTCAGACAGGTGGGGATGACAGCCTGTTCCAAGGACAGG
Source organism: Notolepis coatsorum (assembly GCF_963971535.1). Lineage (NCBI taxonomy): Eukaryota > Metazoa > Chordata > Actinopteri > Aulopiformes > Paralepididae > Notolepis > Notolepis coatsorum. Next base: position 46,089,391 of record NC_140172.1, on the reverse strand, counting down.
TTAAAGATGTCAGTGAATACTGGGGCCAGTTGGTCGGCACAGACTTTTAGGACGCGGCCGGGGATGCCGTCCGGTCCTGCTGCCTTCCTGATATTCACTTTTTTAAAGGTCCGCCTCACCTCATGCTCTGTTACCCTGAACACTGAGTCTCCATCAGCAGACCCCCCCCCCCATTGCCGTGGTTTGTAGGCTGGTGTTGTTATTCACAGCCTCAAACCTTGCATAGAAGGAATTGAGATCATTTGCTAAGGAGATGTCACTGTTCAGTTTGAGGGAGGTAGACTGTCATTGTTCTGAGGCCCTGCCACATACCTCTAGAGTCAGCCTGTTCAAACTGAAGTTCAACTTTATCCCTGTAACGCCGTTTTGCCTCTATTACTGCTCTCCTGACGTTGTATCTTGCCGTCTTGTGTTCTTCCATGTTGCCTGTCGCCAGCCCGGTGTTGTAGGCTGAGAGCCTCACGGACGGATTTATCTACCCAGGGCTTTTGATTTGGGTATATTCTAATTCTGGTAGAGGGGATTATTTCTTCTACCAGAGTACAGACAAAGTCAAGCACCGTTTCAGTGTATTCGTTAATATTGGCTGTGTTATCACGGAATACACTCCAGTCTGTGCATTCAAGCGCAGCTTGGAGTGTCTCCTCTGACGTCACGGTCCAACGCTTAACCTCTCGCGATACTACTGGCGTTCGCTTGAGACTTTGTTTGTACTTTGGCAAAAGAAAGATGGCGGCATGATCGGACTTACCGAATGGACTAAGAGCCTGTGACTTGTACCCATTCTTAAATTGCGAGTATACATGGTCTAATATGTTCTCGCCTCTGGTGGGACAGGTCACATGCTGATAGAAATTCGGCAACACCTTTTTAAGACCTGCGCTGTTGAATTCGCCCAGAACCAAAATGGCAGCGTCAGCGCTAGCTATCTGTAGTCTGTTTACCTCGTTGTGTAACTTTGAAAGTGCGGCCCCAGTGTTCGCATGTGGTGGGATGTATACTCCGATCATGGTGATGGACGTTAACTCCCTCGGGAGAAAGAAGGGTCGACATTTGATCGTGATAAACTCCAGGTCTGGGGAGCAGTGGTTAGACAATTCCTTTGCGTTGCCTAAATCGCACCACTCCTTGTTTATCATGAAGGCAATGCCGCCTCCTTTCGTCTTTTGTGACTCTTCTGCCGTCCAGTCCTTGCGGAGAACGAAGAAGTGGTCTGCCGGTTCTATTGCATGATTCGGGACGTCTGGAGACAGCCAAGTTTCTGTGAAACAGAGGACGTTGCAGTCCCGAATGTCCCTCTGGAATTGGATCCGTGCTCGATGTCGTCCAGTTTATTTCCTATCGATTGCACATTGGCCAACAATATGCTGGGCAATGTGGTTCTGTGTCGTTTGGACCTCAATCTGTTTCGGACCCCGGCTCTTCTTCCACGTCGTCGCGCCTTCTCCTTGCCTCGGCCACAACAAAGGATTTTGGTGGGCCACTGCTGCTGTTCAGCAATCCAATCCAGAGAACAATCCAGGTTTGTCATCTCCAGTATAATTTCCACAATGGACTCGGGTAAAAATAGTTGGAAGCTGGACTTGATGTCATCCACACGAGATGTTGCATACCGTGTTGGCCCATCCTAACAATATTTTCCACTCTTGCTCTGCCTCCTCTGTCCTGGGTGGATGAATACCAGAGCAAGTTGCCATCCTTAGACTGGAATGTAACCTCAGGTGCCTCTTCCCCAGGTGCATCTTCCTAAGGGGCCTCTTCCTCACCATCTGTTGACTGGTCGGTCTCACATGTGGACTCCGAGGTACTTGAAACTGTTCGCTCTCTCGACCGGTGCCCCATAGATGCTGAGGGCGCTGTAGTCCTATAGCCCCGACCTCCTAAAATCCACAATCATCTCTTTCATTTTGCTGATGTTCAGGGAGAGGCTGTTCTCCCGGCACTACAGCGCCAGGTTCTCTACCTCTCCCAGGTAGGCCCTCTTGTCATTTGCAGAGATCAGGCAAGAGATTATCAAATGCCTAGTGTGGAGGATATCATACTGTAACAATCAAATGTAAAACACAATGGGCATGTCCTCTCATTTTCACCACTCGAAAGGGCACTTTTGCGTGATATTTTTTAACTGTGGGGGCACATGGTCAAGTTTAACCATTGGAGGGGCACCAATAGGGCACGTCCTCTCATTTTCTCCACTCAAAAGGGCACTTTAGCGTGACGTTATTTAACCGTGGGGGCACATGGTCAAGTTTAGACCATTGGAAGGGCAATATAAATCTCTCCTACCATGCCTGCATGTCCTGAAGAATGAAGACTTATATATAGAATTCATTACAATGGCACGGCTCCTCCCTATCTATCCGAGCTCTTGCACCGCCACACCCCCCACCGATCCCTCAGATCAGCTGACCAGCTGCTATTGGTGGTGCCTAGAACTAGACTCAAGACTAGGGGAGACAGAGCCTTCTCCACCGCAGCGCCTAGATTGTGGAACAGCCTCACCCTCAGCGTACGGGCCGCCCAGACCGTGCAGGCTTTTAAATCACTTTTAAAAACCTACCTGTTCTCCTTGGCCTTCCCCCCCACTTAATCACCACTAGACCCCTGGCCCTTCTATCCTCTTTGTTTTACTGTGTCCTACCTGTTTTTATTAATTTCAATGTTTTACTGTGTTTTTAATCTTATATCTTGCATCATATTATTTTGTTTTTATCAACCTGCCGGTGAAGCTGTTAAGGTTTGACACCGACCCCAAACGCAACGACACAAGAGAGTAGGATTCAGAGTTGCCAAATACGAGGGCTTGTTTATTTGGTACTAAGAATAAGAGAAACAGGGAAAGCAGGTCAAACAAGACAGGTACAATGATCAAGGGGCAAAGTTCTGCTGCTCTGCAGCTTCTCCCGTGAGGGTTGTCTTGGGAAGCAGGTGTTGACTTCTGAACCGCTCTGCAGAATCCTCTCGGTGGGTTCTCAGATGTTGTTGCGAGACCGAGAGAGGGAGAGAGGGAACGAGTCAGTGACAGAGCAGTCTTAAACGAGCAGGAGAACAGGGTGTACAATTCTTCGTGTTAACAACACAGTGAGCATAGTTCCAAACACAGCCCAAGTGAATCTCTTCGTGTTAACAACACAGAGAGCACAATTCCAAAAAACAGCCCAAGTGAAACTCTTCGTGTTAACAACACAGTGAGCTAAATCCAAACACAGTCCCAGTGAATATCTTCATGTAAACACACAGTGAATATCTTCATGTAAACACACAGTGAATATCTTCATGTAAACACACAGTCCAATTGTGAAATAATATCTTCGGTGTGAGCAAACACACAGTGGATATCTTCATGTAAACACACAGTCCAATTGTGAAATAATATCTTCGGTGTGAGCTAGCACACAGTGGATATCTTCATGTAAACACACAGTCCAATTGTGAAATAATATCTTCGGTGTGAGCTAGCACACAGAGGGAGATGGTAGATCCCAAAATATCATTCCATAAAGGAACAAGCAAAAATAGATAATGGCTGGGTGAGTGACTGTTTGACAAAAAGGTGGTAGTCTTCAGTGTAAGTTTACACACGAAAAACGGAATAGGTCAAGAACAGTCAAATAGATAACTCACCCAGACGAGATGCGTAATTGGAACTGGAACAACAGTGGAGGCGAGCGCGCGCCACGGGAGCAGGTATCCAAGCGAAGGCTTCTAGGAATTCCTGGAGAACAGCACAGAGAAAAAGGCAGCAGCAGCAGCAACGGGGAAAAACATCCAGAGACAAATCAAGGCGACAAAACAAGACGATCCAACAACTTAGGGTGGGGAAAAACGGGGTATAAATAATGAGGGATCGATTGATTGAAAAGCGTGGGGAAGTGAGAGAACCAATCAGCGACGTCTCTGATGACGTCAACGGGGAGAAAGCAGTGACAGCTGGGGAATGTGATTGAAAAGCGTGGGGAAGTGAGAGAACCAATCAGCGACGTCTCTGATGACGTCAACGGGGAGAAACGTGTGAACGAGGGGATAGAACCAATTGACAGAAAATGAATGAAAACAAAGCGAGGGTGGTTAAAGGAACAGAACGAGTGAGAGCGCAAGGACAGAAACCTCACAGTACCCCCCCCCTCCACGGGAGCCACCTGGCGACCAGGCCGACCCGGCCCGTCAGGATGGGCTCGATGGAAGTCAGTGATCATCCACCAACACGGGAGGCGGTGGATCAGGAGCTGGAGGCAAAAGGGGACTGAGGGAGACAGGCTTAACCCGGGAGACATGGAACACGGGGTGGATGTGCATGGATGCAGGAAGCTTCAGGCGCAGGGCCGCCGGACTGAGTACCTTCAGGACCTCGAAAGGTCCGACGAAACGGGGTTTGAGCCTCCTGGCCGAGGACCGTAGCGGGAGGTCCCTTGCGGAGAGCCACACCCTCTGCCCAGGGCGGCAAGTCGGCGCAGGAACCCGGCGCCGGTCGGCACCACGACAGGCGCGCTCAGATGTCTGGAGCAGCGGACCAATCATCACAGTACTTCAAGAAGCCCGTGGTGGGGAAAGAGCCAAACCTTACAGCACCCGGCGACCCACACGGCCCCGGCCTGCCCGGACGGGACCCAAGGAAGCCGGCGATCAGGGGCACTGGAGAGGGGGACAAAGACAGAGGCCCGGAGAGGGGGACCGGAGACGTGGACAGAGGACCGGCGAGGGAGGCCGGAGACGGGGACTGGGACCCGACAGCGGAGGCCGGGCATAGGGACAGAGAACCGGCGAGGGACGCCGGAGACGAGGACCGGGACCCGGTGAGGGGGCTGGACGGCACCCGAAGACACCGGGCACGACAGGAGGGGCTCCACCCCTTGATGGCACCGGAGGACCAGGCGATGTGGGGCTCGTGCAGCGCGAGCCAGGGCCTGCCCAGGACCACAGGGACAAGAGGAGAGCTGGTGACGAAAAACTGGAGCCTCTCAACGTGGTCACCAGCAACGGTGAGAAGGACTGGACAGGTGCGTTGAGTGACGTCAGCCAGGCGGCGATGATCCATTGCGAAGACCTCAAAGGGTCTCTCGAGGTCCTCAAGCGGAATGCCGGCCCGGGTGGCAAACCCAACGTCCATGAAACTCCCCTCAGCACCAGAGTCCATGAGTGCACCCACCGTCGCCTGCTGGTCCGCCCAGGCTAGGGTGACGTCCGCCAGACGGTTGGGTGGTGCACGGGTGGGTATGGACGAGAGGTCCGGAGGCGACTCACCAGCGGGCCTCCGGGGCGGGGGACAGGAAAGACGGCTCACCAGGATCTCCCGGGGTCTTGGCGAGCCTGGTCCTCTTGGCCGGGCACGGCAATTGGAGACACGGTGTCCACCCTGGCCACAGTAGAGGCAACGGCCGGAGAAGAGCCTGGACTCCCGTTCGGCCGGGCTAAGGCGGTTGCGTCCCAGCTGCATGGGTTCCTCCTTGGTCACGGCTCGGGAGGGAACAAAACCACCAGTCACGGAGGGGGCAGGACGGACAGCACTGTAGAGGCGGCCGCTGGGAAAGGGAGCCCCTGAGCGGCGGTCGATGGCACAGTCGTAAGGCCGGCGAGGCGGAAAGACCTGAGCCCTGGACTCCCTGAAAACCCCCTCGGGGTCGTAGTACTCGGGGGGTACGTCTGGGGTAAAGAAAACCTCCTCGAGGTCGTGGTCCTCGGGGGGTACGTCTGGGGTAAAGAAAACCTCCTCGAGGTCGTGGTCCTCGGGGGGTACGTCTGGGGTACCGAAATCCTCCTCGAGGTCGTGGTCCTCGGGGGGTGCGTCTGGGGGTCCCCGTCGGGTTCTCTCACGTCTTCTCTCCTGGAGGCGTCCGTCGACGCGGATGGCGAGGCTGAACAGGTCCTCGAGGGAATCAGGTTCCTCCTGGGTCGCGAGCTGGTCCCTGACTGCGTCACAGAGCCCTCTCATGAAGGTTAGGCGAAGAGCAGGTTCGTTCCATCCACTCTCCACCGCCGCCAGTCGAAACTCCATGACATAGTCCGTCACCCTGCCGCTCCCCTGTCGGAAGGTCCCCAACCGGGCTCCAGGGTCCAGACCTCGGGCTGGATGGTGGAACACTCTGCGGAGCTCCGCCACGAAGTCTGGGTAGGAGAACAAAAAATCTGCCTCCATTGCCCAGGAGGAAGTGACCCACTGGGCAGCATGGCCTGAAAGTAGGTTGGTTATATAAGCCACTTGGGACCCACGAGCAGAAAAACGGCTTGGTTGATGACGGAAAACCAACTCACATTGCATGATGAATGTGGCACACTCCTCGGGATTACCGTCGAACAGCCGTGGGACGGAGAGAAGGGGTTCCCGAGATGCGAGATCTGCTGGGGCTGCGGGGAATGTTCCTGAAGGGTGTGAGAGGTGAAAGGCATTAACGGTGTCGCCCAGCGAGTGAAGCTGAGCGAGAATGTCGGACTGTTGTCCCGCCAAAGCGGCCATTGAACCTTGAATAAGCAGGACCTGCTCTCGGAGTCCCTGTACAGCAGCTGCAGCCGCATCCAGCTGTAGGGCGTGTTCCTTGGCTGACTCTAACTGGACTGCCGCTGCTGTGCTGACTCTCTTGCGGGCGCAGACTGCGCAGGCCAGTACGAACCCCTTGACGTCGTTCCTCATGGTGGGCCACCAGAATCGACGAGCCAGGAAGGAGAACGTGCGATGAACGCCCGGGTGGCAGGCGAACCGGCTGGTATGGCCCCACTGGAGGACCCGGGACCGGACAGAGTTGGGGACAAAGAGACGGTTAACAGGTACATTGCCTGGAGCGCGATGGAAGCGTAGGGCACGCCTTACCACCCCCTCGATGCCCAAGGTGACTACTCTCTCTGTGTCGGCTGGGGTCGTCATTGGTTGGATCGTAATGTTAAGGTTTGACACCGACCCCAAACGCAACGACACAAGAGAGTAGGATTCAGAGTTGCCAAATACGAGGGCTTGTTTATTTGGTACTAAGAATAAGAGAAACAGGGAAAGCAGGTCAAACAAGACAGGTACAATGATCAAGGGGCAAAGTTCTGCTGCTCTGCAGCTTCTCCCGTGAGGGTTGTCTTGGGAAGCAGGTGTTGACTTCTGAACCGCTCTGCAGAATCCTCTCGTGGGTTCTCAGATGTTGTTGCGAGACCGAGAGAGGGAGAGAGGGAACGAGTCAGTGACAGAGCAGTCTTAAACGAGCAGGAGAACAGGGTGTACAATTCTTCGTGTTAACAACACAGTGAGCATAGTTCCAAACACAGCCCAAGTGAATCTCTTCGTGTTAACAACACAGAGAGCACAATTCCAAAAAACAGCCCAAGTGAAACTCTTCGTGTTAACAACACAGTGAGCTAAATCCAAACACAGTCCCAGTGAATATCTTCATGTAAACACACAGTGAATATCTTCATGTAAACACACAGTGAATATCTTCATGTAAACACACAGTCCAATTGTGAAATAATATCTTCGGTGTGAGCAAACACACAGTGGATATCTTCATGTAAACACACAGTCCAATTGTGAAATAATATCTTCGGTGTGAGCTAGCACACAGTGGATATCTTCATGTAAACACACAGTCCAATTGTGAAATAATATCTTCGGTGTGAGCTAGCACACAGAGGGAGATGGTAGATCCCAAAATATCATTCCATAAAGGAACAAGCAAAAATAGATAATGGCTGGGTGAGTGACTGTTTGACAAAAAGGTGGTAGTCTTCAGTGTAAGTTTACACACGAAAAACGGAATAGGTCAAGAACAGTCAAATAGATAACTCACCCAGACGAGATGCGTAATTGGAACTGGAACAACAGTGGAGGCGAGCGCGCGCCACGGGAGCAGGTATCCAAGCGAAGGCTTCTAGGAATTCCTGAAGAACAGCACAGAGAAAAAGGCAGCAGCAGCAGCAACGGGGGAAAACATCCAGAGACAAATCAAGGCGACAAAACAAGACGATCCAACAACTTAGGGTGGGGAAAAACGGGGTATAAATAATGAAGGATCGATTGATTGAAAAGCGTGGGGAAGTGAGAGAACCAATCAGCGACGTCTCTGATGACGTCAACGGGGAGAAAGCAGTGACAGCTGGGGAATGTGATTGAAAAGCGTGGGGAAGTGAGAGAACCAATCAGCGACGTCTCTGATGACGTCAACGGGGAGAAACGTGTGAACGAGGGGATAGAACCAATTGACAGAAAATGAATGAAAACAAAGCGAGGGTGGTTAAAGGAACAGAACGAGTGAGAGCGCAAGGACAGAAACCTCACAGAAGCACTTTGGTGCCAGCTGCCGCTGCCTGGAAATGTGCTATACAAATCAAATTGACTTTACTTGACAATGATCTCATCCCCTGATATTTAGGGTTTCAAGCTCAGTGAGTCGGATGGTGTTTTTTAATAGTTTTTTAATTGTTCTAAAATGAAATAAGCGATTTAATAAATATTTGTTAGTTATACATGAAGAGTGCCTGGAACTTCCTTGCTTTTTCAACTGGCTCCCCTATATCCAAAGAGCACCTTCAAAAACACTGGATTCACACTACAAAGAGGCTGCAGCCCTCCTTTCTGTTCAAGTTATTATAAGGATTGTTGACTTTCTTTTTGTTTTTAAGATATTAAAATTAACTTCAAAAGACGGGGCTGAGCACATAAATTCATGCAAGTCAACAACCGTTAGGTAAATCATCACCAAATTCTCAGATAACTACCCTGCAAATCCCATTTAGGGTGTGGTGAAGGAGGTACAGCAATCTGCTGTCTCTCTCACCTTGGAGAAGAAGCATATGAAAGAGACCTTACTGGGAATACAGTGCAGAGAGATGAGGGACAACTTGATTTTCTCTGGTATCAGTGAGGACAAAGCTGAGGATAAAGCTGAGCCGGAAAAAATTGTAAGAGACTTTATGTCAAAAAAACTCAAACTGTCCCCTGAGGTGGTTAGGGACATAACCTTCTCAAGGGTTCACAGACTGGGCCGACCTGTTGAAGGAAAAACCAGACCAATTATAGCTCGGTTTGAGCACTACAAGCATAAGGAGTTGGTGAAGAGCCGTGGTAAGGAGTTGAAGGGGTCCTCTCTGTGGTTAAATGACCACTTTCCTGTGGAGATCAATGACAGGAGAAAACAACTGCTTCCTATCATGAGGGAAAACAGGGCCCTGAATCACAGAGTGGCTTTGTCAGTCGATAAACTGTACATAAATGGACAACTGTATAGAGACTCAAAGGTGACCCCCTGGCTCTTTTAGATGGAGGATGTTGTGTTTTCATTTCATTTTTGTTTTTGTTTTCTATAAATTGCTATGACTACATCCAATACTGATATACCCTGCATTAAGTTAGGCCTTCACAAGGGCCTGGTTTTAGCTCATGTGAATGTATGTAGTCTGCGTTATAAGCATCAGGAGGTAGAGTGTATTGTCAGAGATAACTGTATTAACATCATTGCTATTTCTGAGACCCACCTTGATGAGTCTTTCTTTGATTCCAATGTAGCTATTGAGGGTTTCTCAGTTTTTAGAAAAGATAGAAATAAGTTTGGAGGTGGAGTGGCTATTTATGTTCAAAATAATTTACCTGCCAAAATACGTTATGATCTAATGAGGGAAGACATTGAAGCAAACTGTGTGCAAGTCCACTTGCCTTATTTAAAACCAATTCTAGTATGTTGTTTCTACAGGCCTCCTAGTGGAGATGCTATGTATATGAATGGGTTGTGTGAGATGTTTGACAAGATATCAGATGAAAATAGGGAAATCTTCTTGTTAGGTGATATGAATGTAGACTGGATGGTGAAGTCATGTCCCAACAAGAATAAGTTGCTCTCTATGTTAAATGCTTGTAATCTGTCTCAAATTGTTACATCTCCAACAAGAATAAGTCTAGGCAGTGATGGTATTATTTCTGGGACATGCATTGACCATATTTATACAAATGTTTCTGAACAATGCTCTAAGGCTGTCTCTGTCCATGTAGGGTTCAGTGACCACAATATAATAGCTGTCACTAGAAAGACAAAGGTTCCAAAACTTAAAGCTAAAATCATATTAACACGGTCCTATAAAAGATTTAATGAAGATTCATTTATTGATGAAATATCCAGTATAGATTGGAACATGGTGTGTAGTGAGGATGACCCTGAAGCTGCCCTGGATTTATTTATGTCAAGATATATGAGTGTTGTAAACAAGTATGCTCCTTTAAAAAAATTCACAGTCAAAAATAGATCTGCCCCATGGCTTGACAGCAGTCTCAGGACCCTAATGAAAGAGAGAGACATGGCCAAAAAAGCCTCAGTTAGTTCTGGTTCAATTGATGACAGGCATAAATACTGTGCTTTACGCAATCAGGTGACAAAACTAAACAAGGTAAAAAAAAGGGACTATTTTAAACAAAGGTTATATGATGCGAGAAATGATAGCAAACAAATATGGAATGTTTTTAATGAAATGATGGGTCGAAAGACAACTGTGTGCACACCCTTATTGGAATCAAATGGATTTGTTCTCACGAAACCAGGTGAGATTGCAAATCATTTTAATGAATATTATGTGGGTAAAGTATCTAAACTAAGGCATGCTATGAATATGTCAAACAACCTGAAAACAAATGACTGTATTAAGTATATTATAATGAAAGACAAAATGTGTGAATTTGAATTTCATCAGGCTGAAGTCAGTGAGGTGGAGCAGTTACTCCGCTCTCTTCCTGATAGTAAGTTAGCAGGCCTAGATAACCTGGATAGTAAAGTGCTGAGAATGACTGCTGGTATTATAGCATCTCCTATATGTCATATTATGAATAGATGTTTGGATGTGGGTCTATTTCCAAAGATGTGGAAGGAGGCTAAGGTTTTTCCTTTACCTAAGGATACCAAATCTGCTTTTAATGAGGGAAATTCTAGACCTATAAGTATTTTACCTGTCTTGAGCAAAATCATGGAAAAGTTGGTGCATTCACAAATTCAAGAGTATTTTGTTTCAAACAAGCTTGCAACAGATTCTCAACATGCCTATAGAGCTGGTCACTCTACTTCTACTGCCTTGATACAGATGACTGATGACTGGCTTAAAGCTATAGATAACTCTATGTTGGTGGGAGCTGTGCTGTTAGATTTTAGTGCTGCATTTGATGTGCTGGACCATTCTCTACTGGTTGATAAACTTAAATGTTATGGTTTTAACTCTTCTGCTTTAAAGTGGATACTAAGTTATTTGTTCTCTAGATCACAGAAGGTGTATCTAAATGGCAGCCTGTCCAGTAGCAGAGGTCTAGAGTGTGGCGTGCCGCAAGGAAGTTGCCTAGGACCTTTGCTCTTCTCTGTATTTACGAATGACCTATCTTGGGCTACCAAATGTGCTACAACAGTTCTTTATGCAGATGATTCAACATTGTATTACGCGGCACCATCATGCAATGTACTTAATGAAGTTTTGAGTAGAGAACTTAAAGTTGTGCATGACTGGGTAGTATGTAATAGACTTGTCCTTAATATCTCCAAGACTAAATGTATTGTGCTGGGAACAAGGCACAGGTTATCTACAAATCCAAAGCTTCATTTAAACTTGTGTAATTCAGCAGTTCAACAAGTTGAAAGTACTAAACTCCTTGGAGTGATGCTGGATTGCACTCTGTCTTGGTCTCAGCATATTAATTATATTGTTTTAAAAATGGGAAGAGCAATTGGTATTTCCAGGAAATGTGCTTCTTTTGTTGCCCGTCCCCTTTTATGTCAGATAGTGCAAAGTTTAGTTTTATGTCATCTTGACTATTGCTCTGCGATGTGGTCATCTGCTGCCAGTGGTGACCTCAGGAAGCTCCAGGTGGTCCAGAACAGGGCAGCACGGTTGGTACTGGGCTGCTCACTAAGGTCTAATGTGAGCCGTATGCATGCCCGCCTCTCTTGGCTTAACGTTGAAAATAGATTGTCTTTTAATATACTTGTGCTGTTCAAGTTGGTCATGAGCAGTAAGACTCCTGTTTTTATACATAATCAGATTGTTTTTAGTAATACTGTGCACGAGCATTACACTAGAGGTTCCAGTAGTGGGCAGCTTGAATTGCCAGGTCCTAGAACCAGCGCTCTGGGGAGATCTTTTATTTTTAGAGCATTAACTCTGTGGAATGGCCTGCCTCGGAACCTCTGCTGCATTTACAGTAGATTCACTTTTAAAAAGAATCTTAAATTGTTTTTAACACTGTAAAGTGGTTTTTTGTTTTTGTTTTACACAAATGTAATTTTAGCTATATTAATTGTTACAGTAGGTTCATTATGCATTGTGTGTACTGACTTTTAATAATTTTGTTTTTTTGCAATGGTGATTGTTTTTGTGTTTTTTTGTGTGTGGACCCCAGGAAGACTAGTTGGTTGCTATCGCACCAGCTAATGGGGATCCCTAATAAAATCAAATCAAATCAAATCATTCAAATCGACCACTAGGGGGCACTACAAATGTACAAAATGTGCATGGAATAACACAAATCGGATTATATTTCAATGTTTTCTTATCCAAACATTACAAAACTTGCAGGACATGTTTCCTAACTGTGCTAAACTCTGTGTGTGAACTTATTTTGCAATCCTAATTATCAATTGTCTTGAAACACGTTGATCACAGCTTGTGGCTATATTACTGTATATGTTTTGGGAGTAACTAAGCCCATGGTCATTTTGGTGCCCTAGTGGTTGAAATTGTTCACCTTACTGCACATTCTGTCCAGTCCAATCTGTGATGTCAGAGTGCGTCTTTGGTCTGTCTAGGCTAAAAAAGAGGTACTCTGACATCACAGATTGGTGATGCATCATGGTGAAAATATCAACCACTAGGGCAGCAAAAATTACCATGGGAGTAGTTACCCTTTAATTCAATCAACTATTCTATTGAAATAGGTAATTTCCATACAACTGTTCAAGTTTCCAGTCTCTAAGTTTGATTAACACAGATGTTTGCTAACGTTCTAAATGCCAGAAGGGAGCCAGATATCAATCATTTGATTAATCCAGACCAAAGTAGATTTGTGAAGGGTCGACTGTCATCTGATAAGAGTCACTCAGACCCAACCCTATAATAATTGTGTGCTGTTCTTTTACTGGATGCCGATGAGGCATTTGTCCACCTAGAGTGGACATATACTGTATATGGGCCAGACTGGAATGGTTTGGATGTGGTACTGCCTTCATCCACATGATTCATACCTTGTACAGTAACCCCACTGCAAAATTCTAACCCTGTTCGCTATTCAAAGAGGAACATGTCTCCATCCATCTTCTGCCTCTCTCTCTCTGACATTTAGTCCAAGCTATAAGACAGAGCCCACACATATAAATGGAACTCCACCACCATATCACATTATCTGCTGCTGATGTGCTTTTGTACTCATCAAACATAGCAATGTCTGTACCTCTGGCCCTATATATTTTCTAATTTAATTCAGTTCATTTTCAGGATATAAAATCAATTGGACAAGTTGACTCTAATCACACAGCTCACTAGGACCATCCATCATCAATCCCTCAAGGTAACAGTTTTACTTGGGTATAAAGATATTTCCAATCTGTAACAATATTATTAAGAACAACAACCACAACAATATGCCAGAACGCATAAAGAAGTCAGAACTCATGCTAACTTTCTGTTCTCCTCCCTTCCACTACCTCCTGGGAAATAATTTTTTATTTGTCTGGAGAGAATGTGCAAGGAATTTCAACTCTACAATCACTAAAGTCTTATGGCGGTCTCCAACTTCAAACTGTATCACTATGGCTGGACCCCAACTCTAAAGTAACATGGTCATGGAGGACTATGGAAGAAGCAACAATCAACAGAGATGAATTGTTTCCCTATTAAATGGCAGCACCTCCCCTTAAGTTGAAAACATTTGCAGTCATCATGCGCACTTCCCAGTGCTCTGCCAGAAAAAGATGCTACAGTATGTGGAAACAAGATCTTAGCCAGTCCCGACGGCGTGAATATTTTAGGCAACCAACTTGTGTTTAGCGTTTCTCTGATTGGCCACTACGCCCATGTGACCGCGGCAGCGAGAGAGAGCTGCAGCGCGGAAATAGGCTGTCTATTGCCATTCTCTAAGACAAACTCTAACCTTAACCAGCTCCTTAACAGCGCCTAAACTTAACCCTTCTAACCTTAACCAACTCCGAAACAATGCCTAACTGTTACGAAGGATCAGATTAAACCGAATATATATATTTATTACTTAATATATATTGCATAGTATTTGTATATCGTCTGATATCCCTTGTGTATTCTTTGTACATATACACGGAATCCCTTTTACCTAGTACAGACCATAATATTTCGTTCTCCTATTGGATAGCGATCCACTAGGCGCCACAGCCATACCCCCAATGTCTAGTTCAAAGTCACCGCCAAGGCTTGCCTGGACATGCCCGGTTCTGAGCAGGAATACGAGACAGAAATAAGGCTGGTACTAGATTATTCACCGTACGTATAAATACGTTGCAGGTGGATACAGCAGTTAGTTACCCAAAGAAGTTAACCTAGAAACGTGTTACCCTCAAACGTTAAAGCCTTCATCACGAGTCAACGACCAAGTGAAGTGAGCAACCGTGCATCTAAATAGAGCACTTATAACCGCGTGCGAATAGGATAGTAAAGTGTCAGAGCTTAGTGGAATAACGTCAAGTTCGACCTAGTTAATGTGAAGTACCGCGCACCGGAGAATCTACACCGGTGAATGCAGAGCCTTTTCCGGCTGGATTATTATTATATTGCTTTGGTCCTGTGGCTGTTGGAGCGGAGGAGAATCGTCTACACCCACTACTGTGTGGGATTTACCCGTGAGGAACATCACTCGAGCCCGTCTCTAGGAGAGGCTGGCTGGCTTTCACCTATGCTGCACGCATACTTGGATTATAGCTGCTGCTTTCGTCTGCCGATCAAGGGAGTAATGTACCGTCCCCGTAGCTGGAGCTTATTGATTCCCCGGTGATCCAGACTTTGCATTCGAACATTTCCTCCCCTTGCTGGCCTACAACCGGAGGGACCCTACTAGTATCTCCCGCTGCCCTACTAGTGTACCATAGATATAATTCCTATTGATACAGGTGGTATTTATTATCTCCTGCGTACTATTCTAATGGACTTACGCTCTTGACTTATTCACGCACATTCTTCGCCTTACAAGCGCGACTCTAAGTAAAGTAATGTAATATACTATTATTGCTGCTAATAAATATTATTCTAACCAATATTGTTGTGGAACCGTGTCATTGTGGAGGTGTTCATATCATATACCTGTGTACTGTATGGCCAGTAGTAATGTACATAAGACAGTAGTGGTTTAATGATACCATACTTATTTAATACAGTCAGGGAATTGTACCCCTCAGTTACAATTGGTCCTTCGAGCCGGATGGTAACTAGCGTAATATTAATATAATATTAATATTAACATGGCCAATGATGAACACTCCACAAACGGTTTGTGGTAAAATCCAAACATAAATCATCAAGGATCTAATCAAACTGTGGTGTAAAAGTATTCTGATCTATTCTCTTCTATCCAGTTCTTTAAAATCACCAAGACCTTGTGGCCACACAGGTCGATTTACATATGAAGTGAGTGGTCAAATGATTCTATCTACGACAGCAACCCCAGGGCCGTCTGCCATGGCCTGGGACAATGGGCTCTGTAGGATCAAAACAAAAGACAAAAGGTCACGTAAACATGTTATCTCGCTGGAGTTTCCTGTCACACACACACACACGCATTCACACACACACATAGTCACACACACACACACACATTCAGACACACACACACACACATTCAGACACACACACACACACATAGACACACACACACACACACACACACAGACACACACACACACACACACACTCACACACACACATTTTCAAATACACATCCACACACACACACACAGAGAAGATCACTATTGAAATCTCCAAACAAGCTAACTATTTCCTGGTATATTGTACTTGTAATCTTGAATTAGGTCATTGAAGTAAGGTAAAATATAATTAGGTTTGGTCATACTTAAATTAGGTAATTAGTTAATGTGTCTGTGCTGTTTTCATTTAGGTTCAATATGATTAATTGATTGTTCTATATGGTATTGATTTGTATTCTATTAAGCTAAATGATTAGATTTGTTAGATATTTTCTGAAAGTCAGTAGACTTAGTGATAAAGAAATATATCTGTGTTTATGTGGGCAATTGTAATTCAAATATAGATAAATGGAAATGAAAATGATGCAATGTTTAAGGACAGTATATATTGTTGACTGTAAGGACAGCCTCTGTTAGTGTTATGTGAAGGGGGTTGGGCTATTAAGCCAAACCCCTATTTTTCAAATACAAGCTTAGCAGGCTTGTGATTGGGGCAATAATGTGATGATGTCATCAACTCCGAGACACTGGGCCTTGGGCTATAAGAATGGGTGTGTGATGGGGGGAGAGGGACTCTGAAACAACCAACCCAACAGGACAGACCTCTCCACCATCAACACCAAGAAGGCAAGGCAGCAAGAGAACAAAGGAACTTCTTGGAGGGAAAACCAAGTCTTTGTTATCAAACAAAGACCAGCAACAACTTATCAACTATCATTCTTTATACTGTAATATTAGTCTGGTTGTTATCACTTACGGCATAGTGTTCGTGATTACAACTATAGCATTTTCTTATTGTAATTTGTATACACTCTTAAACCAGTACCAGCAACAGGTTCTGATCAGAGCAGAACCGAAACAGCTTGGGAATCCACAGCTTGGGAATCCACTTCATTTTGGTGCCGGACTTCAGTGAATCAGGGCGCTCGTGTTATCCACAACAAAAGAAATTTTTTTCTCTACACGCCGGTCGACGAGGAATACAACTGAACGATCGATCGTCTTCAAGTAACTAGGAAAGGTTACTGAGAGGTGAGTGTGATAATGTTTGGGTGCTCTATTCGAACCACGGAGGGGGTTGCTAAGAATTTAACCTCGTGTAAACATGATGTAAGGGAAAATTAAATTGAATGTTCTGGCTGGGGAAGGCGGCTCTGTAAACATCGTGCGTAGTATTTTCTAGATGTAGAGATTTAGCACAATGAGCGGAGCGCCGTTGCCAGTCGGAACAAGTGAGGGAACAGGAACATGTCTTAGATTCGTGCTCAGAGTTAAAACCAAGGTAAACACCGTGCGTTGTATGTCTTAAAAGTAGAGGCTAAAGCACGCCGTTGCGTCGTATTTTCTAAAGTAGAGAGTTAGCACAAGTAGGTCTGGTTTAAACCTTGGGCACGGCGGGCGTGTTGAAATTAGACGGCGTTAGGCTGTAACAAAAAATAGTGCTTAATGAAAGGTTTACCGGTCGCGCCGCTGTGCGGCGTTCGAGAGACGGTAATGTGCGTGAATGCTGATTTTGTATTTTTTAATTGTGTTAGGAAGCGTGTATGAATGTGTAGTTGGCGAATGTTTATGGTTAGGAGTGATTGGTGGGATGTGGGAGAGTATAGTTATGTTATTATGTAATTTAAGTCACCGGTTGGCCATGGGGAAATGTAATGGTGAACGCCGGTTTTCCGAGGCCCGTCGGACGCAGCAGCGGTTAGCTGCTGTATTAGCCTCTGGGGCACCGGAGGATACGGGGGGAAAAGTAGACGTAATTCAAATGTATAGGGTCGATCGATAGTGTCTTGAGATTACGGGGATGTGAAAGGCACTTAAAAGTTTTCATATTCGTGGCGGATAAAATAGATATGTAACGTTTAGGGTGATTGGGATAATCTAGACGGGGACCCGGAAGTCGTTCTAAGCTCGCCGGTAATGACGACGGAGGGGTCAAACTAGCGTTTTGCTATTATGTTTTTATAATTCTATTTAGATCACTACACTGGCGTTTTGGGGGAAATAGGATTCTGTTGTGGGGTATGGGGTGTTATATTAACGTTGCGAGGGGACGGCCCGCGCGGCGGAACGGGTCGTTGGGGAACGTTTTTATGGGATCATGGGAGAAGCTAAGCTAATGCTACCTAGCCACGCTAATGGCTAAAGCGGTCGCCGGTTGTGACGTCGTAAGGGCGCGCGGTCGGACGGCCATCTTGGTAGGGGCTCCGAGCGGCCATCTTGAGTAGGGGGCACCGAGCGTCCATCTTGGGAGGGGCGCCGGCGTCCATCTTGGGAGGGTACCGAGCGTCCATCTTGGTAGGGGTGGCGAGCGTCCATTGTTAAGGGGAAGGTGGAGTTATTTAGGAATACAGTAGGGGGCAGAAGTGTACAGGATGAATATGTTTGGATTCTGCTCACAGAACGTTTTCATTGTACACTCTCTCTCCCCCTCTCTTCTCGTTCTCCCCCTCTCTCTCTCTCTCTCTCTTTCTCTTGTGGTAAATATTGACGTTGAATTTCATAAATAATAGGTGTGAATAATTAGAGAGTCATAATGTAGGAGAGACAGACATTCCACACCAACCCCCTCTCATAAGAAGACTGCTTACCCAAATGGTATGTAGGAGAACAGTTGCGGTCATAAAAAGCCCCTCAAGCTAATGTAATCAGGGGACAACAAAGACTATGTAAATAAGTTGCACCCCACAGACGAAATGGTGACTCACTCTAAATATAAGTCATCACAGCTACTCTGGCAACAAGCAGAGTGGGTTTTCAGTGCTAAATATGGATGGATACAGGGGTGACAGAGAGCCATTCTCCACCCCCACACGAGACTGTAGTACTGTATGGTAATAGGCCCCTCTGTTCACTGAAGTCAAGATCCACCACATCGACGGGGGCCACCAAGACCCCCCTTCTGTTCACTGGAGGACGACAACGACGGGGGCCATAGGCAGGCCCCCCTCTCTGTCCAAACATGAGAAGCCATAGCCCAAAGGAGGGGGCTATTCACACCACCCCACCTGGAGACAAGACCCAACCCCCCACAAGAAGACGCTGGATTGGACCAACCATGTGCTATTATTGGCTAGAAATTATAGGATATAAGGGCCGACAAAGTGTTATTCTGGAGCCCAGACCACCAACCCAGGTCTGCGGCTCCACCACCGCTTGACCACCCAGAGACTACTGTGAGCTGATGCATTTTATGTGAGTAAAATCATGGGAAAACACCATTTGTTGTTTAAAGTTTAGTGTAAATCCTTAATATCTGTTAAAATGTTGACACAGGCCTCCGACTTATAGGATAATTTATTGATGGAGGCTTGCTGAGGATGACACATTTTGATATGGTTGTGTTTACAGTGATCGAAACGATTGTTTTTATTAATCCTTAATGAGTTTCATTGCTATGTTGAAATACTGTTAGAATGTTATGTCTTTAATGCCATTGATTTACATAAGCTGATGGTTTACATTAGGAATTGATTGCAAAATCCTTGGGTCACAGTGGGATAATTTAGTGACAAGGGGTTTGGTTTATATGCTATTTTGATGACTGTATGATGGTGTACTACGTTTAGACTCTAGGGGACAGCTGCCCCTGGGGGATGAAATGTGTGAGTGTTACCCTTTTTGGTGTTTACAGGCGGGCCAATATGCCCAAGGGGGGTCAGGATGTACAGCTGCTTACAATAGATGATCTTATATGACAGGATGACGTGAGATTAGATGCAACAGGAGAGAGAGGTCAGAGGTGAAGATGCAGGAGACAGTTGTAGAGTGAGAGAACGGTTGGCAGTTATTTTTATGTATGTATGTTGAGACAGGAAGCGTGCTAATACAGAACACAGCTGATGGAGGAGTGAGCACAGTAATTGAATTAGGATAGCCAGCTCAGATGAGGTTAATTACACTGGGGGGCTACCTGTTTGATTAGAAGGATTAGCTTTGGCTCTCAGGACACTGGGTATGTTTTGGGGTCTATCGCTGAGGGGGTTCCCAGACTTCCTCTGGATGTGAGGAGTAGAAGATACAGTGAGAACTGTATGGTGAGAAAGTGTGTGTTGTATTAGCCAGAGATGAGTGTAGCCTGATGAGAGAGTAGAAGAGATGAGCGCAGGGGAACTAACCCATTGTCGGTCTGTGGTTGATTAACGAGTGTATGAGAGAGGTATATGTTTATAATATGAATGATTACTGGAGCTCGTAATTTTGGTTGAGCTGGTACAGATGATATTTTTTATTTAAATTTAATTTTTGTATGTATGTGTGAGATTGAGATGTCCTTTTGATTTCAGTGGGTGCTTGAGCGGGGGATGGGCCCCATGTTCTGCCTTACATTACCCATACACACACACACACACACACACACAGACACACACACACGCAGACACACACACACACACACACAGACACACACAGACACATTCACACAATTTGATCACACATGCATACACACACACAACTTAGCTTTCACTTAAGGTGAAACTAGTCTTAAAAATAACAAAATGTGTTTAGGTAAGGGGTGTATCGAACCACTTGGGGTATACCATTATCATTTGTTTCATATCATTTGTTTTACTGAAGGAGTTTGTCTTTATTACTTTCATTTGATTTGATTTCTGTTGAATGTTTAGCAGGGATGAAGTATTGAAGTTACATTTTTAGATTTCTTTTCTATTTTTGATCTATGATTGTGTGGCCTGAATGGGTGTGGATGGAGACTGTAGAGAGAGAATGTGCTGGCTTAAGAGGTGTCAAAGTCACAGACATGTGTGAATGGGACGGTTGGGTTTTGGAAAGCCTGGTTTTTATTTTATTTCATTGATTGGCTGTTTTAGGTATGAAAGGTTTAGATGTAGAGTTTTGATTTCTTTTCTTTTCTTTCTAAATAACCATTAAGGTGGTCTGCGGTTGGAGCTGGTTAATTTCATTTGATTGGCTTTCACATCTGTTGGAATGTTTTTTTGATTATTTGCCTTTTGTTTGTTGTTTCTCTATGATCTGGTGAGAGGACGGTTGAAGCGTGAGGATACGTTGGATCAGATCGATGGCAGTTAAGTAGTCCCATCACGTTTTGCATAATGTTTAGACATTTGGCTTCTCTTGAGGAATATTTGACATATTGTGTAAAGAAAATTTGTTTTGTGTTCTTGTTCCCTTGCAGTTCAGTCGGAGAGGGAGGATGGACCATCACAAGTGGAGGGATCATGGGGAAAATGTGTAGGAATACATTTCATTAGATTATGACACGAGGGTGTGAACCCGTTCGGTCAGTTCCTGTGGGAGGTTGTTGGACTGTGGAAAGAGGTCACTTGTAGACGCGGCCCCTCCTTCAATATAGCCCCGAATACAAAGGCCGGAGGTTGAGACATACCTCCAGACTGACGGAGTCGTTCGTCTGTAGATCCATGGAAATACAGTCATGGGACAGAATATGACAAGGTCCAGGCCTACAAACGTTGGCTTCAGCTGAGGCTGGCCGACATGGGGTGGAGGGGGGGGGGTGAAAACGGTCGGAGACTGTGCAACCAAAGCGTTGAACAAGGGCCTCTGTGTGATTGGTTGGTATGTTGGACGGGAAGTGACTGAACGGTAACGACTGATATAGATTATGACACAACGCGAGAGTACTGAACTAAGCGCATACACATAGGTAGGAGATTAGGTGTAGGTTATGGCCGGTAATTTCTGGTGAACATTTTTTTTTCCCTTGGGTGCTGCTCCGCCCTCCCTGTCCGTCTGTGCGCAGAGGTGGTAAGGTTTATGTCCATAGGGATGTTCATAAAAGGGGGGAGAGGTGAGAAGACCAACTGAGTTGATTATGCAAAATGTGATTGGGCTGACTTGGAAAAGGAATTAACAGGAGAGGAGAAGCAAAATGTATGAAAGAATGAAGAATAATCTCTGTGTCTCCACAGATCATGTAAACGGATACCATAATTTTAAAAAATTGTGTTTTACTTTAAATGTATAATGATTAGATTAAATTGTTTTATTGTTTTCAACAAACCCAAAAGTTGTTGTTTAAAAGGTGGGCCTTTGGCTAATGAGCCTCAAGAAGGAAAAAGCAAATTGATGATATGTACCAAAGAATAATGGAAAAAGAAATGTGAGAAAAAAGGAAAAATTGAGAAATTTGAAGAAATTATTGTTATTTTGAAAAAAAAGATTTTTATTATTAAATTGTATGGTTAGTATGTATAGAAAATCAAGTCAATATACCGTATGTGACAATGAGAATTGTCAAAGTGGGGAAATGTGGTAAATATTGACGTTGAATTTCATAAATAATAGGTGTGAATAATTAGAGAGTCATAATGTAGGAGAGACAGACATTCCACACCAACCCCCTCTCATAAGAAGACTGCTTACCCAAATGGTATGTAGGAGAACAGTTGCGGTCATAAAAAGCCCCTCAAGCTAATGTAATCAGGGGACAACAAAGACTATGTAAATAAGTTGCACCCCACAGACGAAATGGTGACTCACTCTAAATATAAGTCATCACAGCTACTCTGGCAACAAGCAGAGTGGGTTTTCAGTGCTAAATATGGATGGATACAGGGGTGACAGAGAGCCATTCTCCACCCCCACACGAGACTGTAGTACTGTATGGTAATAGGCCCCTCTGTTCACTGAAGTCAAGATCCACCACATCGACGGGGGCCACCAAGACCCCCCTTCTGTTCACTGGAGGACGACAACGACGGGGGCCATAGGCAGGCCCCCCTCTCTGTCCAAACATGAGAAGCCATAGCCCAAAGGAGGGGGCTATTCACACCACCCCACCTGGAGACAAGACCCAACCCCCCACAAGAAGACGCTGGATTGGACCAACCATGTGCTATTATTGGCTAGAAATTATAGGATATAAGGGCCGACAAAGTGTTATTCTGGAGCCCAGACCACCAACCCAGGTCTGCGGCTCCACCACCGCTTGACCACCCAGAGACTACTGTGAGCTGATGCATTTTATGTGAGTAAAATCATGGGAAAACACCATTTGTTGTTTAAAGTTTAGTGTAAATCCTTAATATCTGAAACCAGATTTACTCATGTATAAATGTGTACAGCATAGTCAATGTATGTTCAAATTATGTTAACCAAGTGACTGTTTGATGTGCAGTATTTAGGTTTGAGATGCAAACCTGATTGTGATATTTCTGTACAACAGACAGCTGTTAATATTCTCTGATCATCTTTTGTATGTAGAAGTCAACCTTTTATTCACCTTGGACTCCTGGCTCTGATCAAATAAATCAGCTGAGTTGAACTACAATTCTGGTTTGTCTGGCGTAAACATTTTATTCCTCATCTGCTAAGTCAGAATGAGGAGACCAACAATTCTATCAAGTATGAATCTTTCCTCCTCCTTCCAGATAATCAATCTCATTGTATTGTGCTACAATAACCTCAAATTATTGTAGAAAATCTGTGGGAATTTACTACACTCTCTTCTCTCTCTCTCTCTCTCTCTCTCTTTCTATTTCTCTCTCTCTCTCTTTCCCTCTCACCTTCCCTCCCTCTCTTTCTCTTTCTCTTTCACCCCCCTTTCTTTCTTTCCCTCTCACCTCTCCTCCCTCCCTCTCCCTTTCCGCCTCTCTCCCTCTCCCTCTCGCCTCCCCTCCCCCTCTCTCTCTCTCTCTCTCTCTCTCTCTCTCTTCTCTCTCTCTCTCTCTCTCTCTCTCTCTCTCTCTCTCTCTCTCTCTCTTCTCTCTCTCTCTCTTTCTCTCTCTCTCTCTCTTTCTCTCTCTCTCTCTCTCTCTCTCTCTCTCTCTCTCTCTCTCTCTCTCTCTCTCTCTCTTTCTCTTTCTCTCTCTCTGTCTCTCTTTCTCTTTCACCCCCCCTCTCTTTCTTTCCTTCTCTCACCCTCCTCCCTCCCTCTCCCTTTCACCTCCCCCCTCTCTCCCTCTCACCTCCCCTCCTCTCCCTCTCTCTCTTTCTCTTTCACCCCCCCCCTCTCTTTCTTTCCTTCTCTCACCCTCCCCCCTCCCTCTCCCTTTCACCTCTCTCCCTCTCCCTCTCACCTCCCCCCCTCTTTCCCTCTCCCTCCCTCTCTCTCTCTCTCTTACCCCCCCTCTCACTCGCTCCCCTCATTCCCACACCGCCTCTCTTCCATATATTTCGGCCCCCCCGAAACGCTTCTCTTTCTCTCCTAGTTTAGGGCCTGTATATAGAGGTTTTTTTTATGGGTTTCAAACGCGGTGTAGTGCTAGGTATATTGTTTATTGCTGTTTACTGTAAGGTTTCAAGGGCGGTAGGTTGAGTTTGGGACTTATTATGCGTATGTTGTTGTTCCATATTCAGTTTTATTGTTATTTTTAGGGAATTTCTAGTGCTGGCAGTGGTATTGGCTGGCGTTGGCGCTACGCTTTGTTCGACAAGGCGCTCGTACTTCTTTCCTTACATTTGGACGGGGGCTCCATGTCAGTTCATGTTGGTGGGCCGTAAGTTGGAGCATAATTACTCTACTCGGCTGCGCCTGCGATGGGGGTGTGGGTAGACAGTTCGTCGTGGCTCACTGTCTGCCTCCACGCTTTGTGCGCTGTGTGCGGCTCGTCGGTGCTCGCTGTCACACTGCGCACATTTTTCATTTTACCAGGGGTACGGGGACTGCTAAACGTCGTGGCGGGGGTGGGCTCGCTGTCTGCCACCGCGCATTAACGGGGGTGCGCTATGCGTGCACTCGTCAAGGGCTCGCTGCCACACTACGCGCGTCGAATTATATTGTGTATGGGTATTTGGGTGACTGGTTACGGTGGTGTCAGGGTTGCTGTATGTGTGTGGCAGTGGTTGTGAGTGGAATGATCTTTGAATATCCTTGAGTAGGGGGCCCGGGGTTTCGCATTCCAGGTTCGAAACTGGGGGTGATGCCGTGGGCCACAGGACGAGTTGGCCAGTGGAATGTCATTGGTCGGCAGGATCTTCAATGTGGGGATGGTGTCGCCGCCTGTGGTTATGAACGGGTTGTGTGACGCTGTTCTAAATGCACGGGGACTTCGGTGACATAAGGCACTGAAAATTGATTTCTGTTCCCGTGAGAAGAGCGTTATTTTAACACCTAAAGGGTTAGGTGTTACGGGGGATATATAATAACTGTGTGAGAGATTGTGAATGGAAAATATGTATGTTACTGATATGTATAATGTAAAATGAGCTAAATACATACTAGGCTTTCACGGACAGAAATAAATATAGTTACACATACACATAGTCATTTGCAAATAATGATTAGAGTAAAAGTGAGAATTATTCACCTAAATTACCATGTCCGATACAGATGTTTAGAAATGATAGGCTGTAAATAACAACTTTCTGATTGACCAACAGAAGGAAAAGGCTGATGCAAAATGAGTTCCCCGGAGTGGTATTAAGGAGGATCTTGACAACAGGATTGAGAGTCTGGGTTTCCAATGGAGACAACTGGAAAAAGATTAAGGCTGTGTCATTGATAAATCAAAAACGAAAATTGCACAAATGCTCTCAAGTGATCTTAGTATAGGAGATGCCCGACATTCCATGCTTAAAGACGAATGATGGATTGTGAATGGCAAATGTCACTGATAATTAAGTGTATTTTTTGCTTCTCTCTTCACAGCTGCTCCAGGACGGATGGCCAGCGCTGACAATTCCGAACCCCAACAGGGAAATCAAAGAGACTGTTGACAGTCAGGGGGTATAGTATCACAAGACCGAAATTATCAATTCCTGTTTACACCAATATAGAAGTGTGAGTGAAATTAACTCAAGTTTGGTAAAAATAGTTTGAATACAGAGAAACTTGCTTTCCAAACGGTGACGTTACGAGTGTTTGGAGAAAGGTGAGAATGGAAAATACACAGATAGGAGCAACCGGAGGGTTAGATGCACTGACCATAGAAAGGGTAGACAATCTGTCTATTTCAACGACTGGAGATGTCACAATAAAAGTGACGAAAAGATGGCCAAAGATATTCAGGCCATTACAGAACCTTGTAGTTAAAGGAGGCCGGTGTAGAATGCGTACCCAAATCAAGATAAGGCCGATAACCTCTGCAGACATTACATTGACCGAATTGGACGTTGACTTGATTGACTGGAATGTGATCGACTCCCCTCTAGTGTCCAGTGAGACGGAGGGACTGGAAATAATGTCTTTTACTCCGCCACAGGGAGTCGTTGCAGCAAGCGACCCAGAGACAGCTGTATTACCCGAGTCAATCCACGCTGAAGTGTCCGTTGCAGATGACTGCCAGTTACAGACGTGCCTCCCTCTCGAAGAACAGCTAGCCGAGGCTAGACGGGTAGTGGACTATCTCCAAGGCCTACTCCAGTCCACACAGCCCGGAGGGGAGACAGGTTCCAATCGCCTCTCTCCCTCTCCCTCTGGAGAACCAGATGGCCAGAGACAGGCCCAGTTGGGGCCACAAGGGGGTCCCGTGCCGGAACAACAACAAACCCCAATAAGACCACCCACGAGGTGGCAACCACGAGGAAAAGGTCGAGGCAGAGGCAGGAATCCGAATGGCTACCTTGTGCGGCAGGTGCACTGTTGGACGTGTGGGACCCTCGGACACATTTCTCGGGACTGTGTAGAGCGGGACCATCTATCCACAACAGGGCGTGTTTGTACAGAAACAGGTGGCGGGCCCCTCCCAACCACGGGCCCCTCTCAAGGAACTGTGACTGGACCAAATAGGTACGTGGCTTTCTCCTCCGAACAGGCTCCAGGGAACCATGGCGATGATGGCATACCACCAGGACATGCTCTGGGCCCGATGACCCCAGGGTCATCCGGTCACAGGCAACTGACCCACCGGGTCCCACAACCCGGGGGAGACCGCCAATGTTGTTGGATCTGTGGAGTGAACGGTCATTTTCAAAGGTCATGTCTGCAGAGGCCACCGGCAGAATAAAAATATATGCAACTGACTAGGGTAAAGGTGGGATATATTGAATGATAAAATATGCTCCTAATTAGATTAGAATAAAAAATGGATAGAGGTGTTAGGTGATTAGATTATGAATGAAAGTTACTAAAAACGGATGTATGGGTGACTGACAAATGCATGAACTAATCAGACTAACAAGAGGATCAAATTATGTTAAACAGTTAATCAATATTAGACAGTGTGATGATGTGACACTGCGGCAGCTAGTGATCAGTAAATTATCCATGCTTGGTCAACATTCGGATTGGTCAAGAGGTGGACTGCATGATTAAGAGATTGAAAAGACTCATAGTTGTTTCTAGTATTTTAAGCGTATTAACAGTTATGAGCAATAGGATAGGTGTTTATTTACTTTTATTTTTTACTTCTCTTTTCTAGTGTGTTACGAGCAATTCCTGACTTAGGCCGGGAGCGTACATTTTGTATTCATTTGATTTCCCTTTTTGTTTCTTAGTTAAAAATGAGCTCAGAATAAGCTCACAAGTTTGGTTTATTTTTTCATTTATTGGTTTGGCAGCGTTTTCGTTGTGTTTTGTTTTCTGTTTTCTTTCTTTCTGTGTTTTTTCTTAGGGTACCTGGCAAGCTGGGAGTGATCTCGACACATCAGGACGGGGTAGTATATGTCTGTAAAATGGACTGGGAACAAAGTGAAGGAACATGAGCTAGTTATGGATTTTTGTTCTCCGCCCATTGGATACCCAGTTTTAGGGGCTGGGGGTGTGTCGTGATTGGTAATAGTGTTGGGAAGCATGATTCTCTGTACGTTAATGAAGCTCAATAGATTTGGTCGTTATTGGCCAAATTAGTCTTGCGTAGGGTGTGAACATGTGTAATTGATAATTGGCTTGTGATGTGGAAGATGTGTGTTTAAGGCGGACTGTGATTTGTTGCCATACACACAGGTTACTGGGAGAGTGGATGTGTCAGTGCTGACTGTCCGGTCCGGGGTGCAGCTGTCCAAAAGCAGAGGACGACGGTAACGATGTTTCATTGTGTATTTCACATCGAGAGGTGGAGGAGTATACTGTTTTGACAGCATAATATAATGAGAGCCATGTGAATTTTTCAGAATTTTGAAATTTAATGATCTAGAAGCCATGAAATATATAGATAAATGATTTGGAAAAGAAAGTTGTCAAAGCTCAGACCAGTAAAGAGAGTCTGAGGGATGGAAATTATGGATTCTCAATCAATTGTTGTGGTAGAAGTGATCCCCACTGTGCCCCGAAGCGATATATATTCACTGCAGGATATGGATGGGAGAGGACACTGGCTAGTGTCTACCCAGCGGTTCCATGGGGAACCACAACACTGCGGAGAACCAGGAGACGCCTACCTCTCGGGCCGGGAGAGTCTTGGCCAACGCAGTGACCGAGTCTTGAGGCTTCAGAGGGAAACGACAGACAACCAACGAGGAGACAGGCAGCTAGGCCTCAGCAACAACTCCGGCTGTCAACAGAAGCAAGGCCTCAACTATTGACCAGGGGGTCAACAAGCGAAGGGGGGGAGCTGCTATCGCCCCTATCGACGACCAGGCGGAGGGGAGGAGACACAAACCTCTTCCACTAATCCGAGGGTCAACGGGGGTTGGGCAGCCAGCAACGACCTCCCCACCGCGATGACAGCAATAGAAGATACAGCAGGGGGCTCTACCCCCTAATAGAGATCAACACGAGTCAAGATGTTCTCGACAGAAGACGGGGTGGGATAGAAAGGCAATTTGCTTTCTAATTCCATCTCCCAGAATGGGTGGCACCATTCAGCAGTCGTGAACTGCACCAGCTCTGAGCGATAAAGAGGAGGCCGGGTCAATCTAGAAAACATTGACCCCCCTCCTCATTGCTCCAAGTCAGAATTTGACAACTCACAGTTGAGACCAATGGAAATTGATCTTGGAACGAGAACAAGTTATTAAAGACTGTGCACATGATCACAAAAACTGAAATGGCTAATTTGAATTTTAGGATCCGAGTGTGGCAAACCATATATATGTTATCCTAATATGATTTAAAATGTCTTAAGTGTTATCTAGATAGTAGGGTGTAGAGATTGATATCTATGTTTGACATATTAAGGATAGGTAAACTATCCAAGTGGGGACTGTGGTAAAATCCAAACATAAATCATCAAGGATCTAATCAAACTGTGGTGTAAAAGTATTCTGATCTATTCTCTTCTATCCAGTTCTTTAAAATCACCAAGACCTTGTGGCCACACAGGTCGATTTACATATGAAGTGAGTGGTCAAATGATTCTATCTACGACAGCAACCCCAGGGCCGTCTGCCATGGCCTGGGACAATGGGCTCTGTAGGATCAAAACAAAAGACAAAAGGTCACGTAAACATGTTATCTCGCTGGAGTTTCCTGTCACACACACACACACGCATTCACACACACACATAGTCACACACACACACACACACATTCAGACACACACACACACACATTCAGACACACACACACACACATAGACACACACACACACACACACACAGACACACACACACACACACACTCACACACACACATTTTCAAATACACATCCACACACACACACAGAGAAGATCACTATTGAAATCTCCAAACAAGCTAACTATTTCCTGGTATATTGTACTTGTAATCTTGAATTAAGTCTATGAAGTAAGGTAAGATATAATTAGGTTTGGTCATACTTAAATTAGGTAATTAGTTAATGTGTCTGTGCTGTTTTCATTTAGGTTCAATATGATTAATTGATTGTTCTATATGGTATTGATTTGTATTCTATTAAGCTAAATGATTAGATTTGTTAGATATTTTCTGAAAGTCAGTAGACTTAGTGATAAAGAAATATATCTGTGTTTATGTGGGCAATTGTAATTCAAATATAGATAAATGGAAATGAAAATGATGCAATGTTTAAGGACAGTATATATTGTTGACTGTAAGGACAGCCTCTGTTAGTGTTATGTGAAGGGGGTTGGGCTATTAAGCCAAACCCCTATTTTTCAAATACAAGCTTAGCAGGCTTGTGATTGGGGCAATAATGTGATGATGTCATCAACTCCGAGACACTGGGCCTTGGGCTATAAGAATGGGTGTGTGATGGGGGGAGAGGGACTCTGAAACAACCAACCCAACAGGACAGACCTCTCCACCATCAACACCAAGAAGGCAAGGCAGCAAGAGAACAAAGGAACTTCTTGGAGGGAAAACCAAGTCTTTGTTATCAAACAAAGACCAGCAACAACTTATCAACTATCATTCTTTATACTGTAATATTAGTCTGGTTGTTATCACTTACGGCATAGTGTTCGTGATTACAACTATAGCATTTTCTTATTGTAATTTGTATACACTCTTAAACTTTGATTAAACAACTGTTAAACTACTTTCCTCCTAATTCCTTCTGCCTGATCCGCTCAGTCAGTTTGAACAGAAGTGATTCCCAGAGCTTTAAAGGTATTGAATCACAACGCAGAGTACCAGCAACAGGTTCTGATCAGAGCAGAACCGAAACAGCTTGGGAATCCACTTCAGGTTCTTCTAAGCTAGATCGCCCGACGCGCAGACGACAGCCACCTTCTTACCTAGAGGACTACGCTGTCAGTCTACTACCTAGCTTTATACAGACGTTAAACGCGGAAAAAGCGGATAGTGAAAGTATGTCAAACCCTACCGACCAGGCGACCCCGCCAGTAGAGACCCTAGTGGGTTCTAACGTAACTGACCAAGCTCACGGGGGGGACCAGGAGGGACCTGCCATGACTTTACCCCCCGCCGACGCCAACGAGGTAGTCCCCGGAGAGCTCCAGGATAAAGAAAGCCCTCCAGGGACGGAACCCTCCCACTACCAGAAGAGACACACACCCAGGAGATGGACCTCCTCGGAGCGCGACAGGAGAACGGATCTCCAACGAGCACTGCCAGAAGCCGATCACCTCCGCCTGTGTCTTCCCCCAGCGAAGCGGACAAGATGCTGGCGCAGGCACACATCGCCACCCTGGCAGCCTCCACCGAGCGCGAACGAGCTGCAGACCAACGAGAGCGCCTTCACGCGCAACTCCAAGCGCAAGCCCTCAGTGAACGCGAACATTCTGCAACCGAGCGAGAGCGCTTCCAGGCGCAACAAAGGAGTGAAGACGACCGCATAAGACTGGAGACCAGACGCCTTCAGACGGAAGAGAACATTGAGAGAAGCCGCGCCGAGGCGCAGCACGCCGCCGCCAATGCGCAGCGCGACGCCGCCAATGCCCAGCGCGAAGCAGCGCGCGACGCCGCCCATGCCCAGCGAGAGGCAGAGCGCGACCGGCTGCAGGCGCAGATGATGGACAAATTGATTGCCATGGCGACACCCCCTCACTCCGCACGGAGCTCCCGGAGATCGTCACGACAAGGGTCTAGGACACATTCCCCTACCCGACCAAGCGACCCGGGACCCCGCCAACAGGAGGATCCTGTCCACGTCTCCGAACCCCCTCCCCGGCCGGTCCATACGAGACCCAGCAACCGGGAAGAACCGGACCACGCCGAGAGACTGAACAGAAGACTCCAGGACCTAGCAGAGGAAGAGGAAGAGGAGGAGGAGGAATGTCAAGCCGACCAGCAGCAACGTACTCTGGACCAGGAGGCCCAGTACAGCTCAGACGTCACCCCCGAGGCACTGCGCTACAAACCCCCGACTCAACTCACGGGTGAGTTTGACGCACCGTCAGCACCGAGGAACAGTACCTGGGTACCCGACCTTCGGTACCCACCAAGTACCAGCCCAAGACGACACGCACGGGGAGACTCGCCCAGGAGGCCTCTCCCCCAACGCTCACCGATGTGCCAGCCATCCATGGCATCGTACCTTGGCACACCGACATTCCCGGACTTCACACACGAGAACAGAGCACAGTACACCGAGCTACGAATGTGCTTAGAGACAATGATGTCCGATGTACCAGATGAAACGTACAAGTATGCTATCCTACTCAAGCACCTGAAGGTGCCCAGAGCGCACAATATAGCGCTGGCATATTCCAACTCTACTACCCCATACACCGCGGCTCTAGTAGCCCTCGACCAACGTTATGGACGCATATGGGACTACGTGATACAAGAGATAAGAGACATCGACCGTCTCCCCCCAGCCAGAGACAACAGAGCATTAGATGACCTCTCTATCAAGGTACAGTCCCTGGTAGGGATGCTGGGGTCCCAAAAGGAAAAAGGGATATACGAACTGTACGCTAACTCTAATGTAGAGAGGATATTAGAGAAGCTCCCTCCCGCCCGACAAGAGCGTTTTCGGCAGCAGAGAGACCACCGCAACCCCAACGGTCCAGAGGCATCCCTCCTAGACTTGTCTGATTTCCTCGCCAGGGAGGTCAGCAGCCTACGACTGGACACGTTCGTATGGAGTGGACCAAGCCCAAGACCAGGACCTCGGGGATCAAATGATAACCGCCGGTCGGTGACCGTTATGCACCAAGCCGAATCAGTACCGCAGCACAAGAACCACAACACCCCCTCGACGAAAGAGGAGTGGAAGATTGAATGCCAGTACTGTGAAGGAGAACATCGGCTGTATCAATGCGACACTTTCGGGAAGCTGACCACGGATGAGGTGAGTCAGTGGATCAAGGACCACCGCCGCTGCTTCCGCTGCGCGCGCAGCCACATGGCAGCTGAGTGCCGCTTGAAGAAGAAGTGCGGCAGGTGCGGCGGCGCCCACCTGGAGGTCCTGCATGACATCAACAGGCGTCCGCCAGGACAACAGAGTGGGCCCGTCACGGTAATGTACCAGGCCGAGGCGGTGGCACCAGTACCAAAGAGCCACCAGACCGCTCCCTACTGTCCCGACTGCTACAGCAGACACTGGGAGTCACGGTGCTACTCGGACGACCGCGAGTCGGCACCACTCCAGAAGATCCGAAGCAACCGACTAACAGGAGTGCTCCACATTGACCAGCATAGCGGGACCCCCCGAGTGCTCATCAAAGTGGTCAGAGTGCTCCTGAGCTACGAGGACAAGGTCCTGGACACTTACGCCGTCCTGGACGATGGGTCTGAAAAGACTCTCCTCCTCGCTTCCGCCGTAGCCCAGTTGGGCCTGCGGGGTGCCAAAGGTACCATGACCATACGCACCATCAGAAGGGACCAGAAGACCATAA
Organism: Notolepis coatsorum; assembly: GCF_963971535.1. NCBI lineage: Eukaryota > Metazoa > Chordata > Actinopteri > Aulopiformes > Paralepididae > Notolepis > Notolepis coatsorum. Next base: position 46,056,455 of record NC_140172.1, on the reverse strand, counting down.
AAGGTGAAAAGGTCTCCTTCAAGATAGCAGCGGTGGACCAGCCCAAGAAGCAGTATAGTATTACCAACGTCTTCACCAGCCACAACATAGGCCTGTCCCAGTACACCTACCCCATCCCACAGCTGATGGCGAAGTATGTGCACCTACGTCAACTACCTATACCGCTTATCGACGGCGCCACACCGACCCTGCTCATCGGCTCCGACCACGCGGACCTCATTCTCCCAATTGAGGCGGCCCACATCGGACCCAAAGGATGCCCAGTCGCGGTTCAGACCCGACTGGGGTGGACGCTCCAGGGCCCCCTCTACGGACTTGACAGTCAACCCACGCCTACACGCTGCCTACACACAAAGGTGAGCGACACCGGCCACTCTCTCGTATAGCCCGTTGAGAGGCTATTGACATTAAGCGAGAGGCCTGTGAGAGAACCGTGGGCACAAGAGGGAGTTCGGAACTCCACCCCCCTCAGCTGCGCTCCAGACGTAGCTGACCTCGAACCTAGCACCCCAAGCGACTCCTTGATGGGGCAGCCAAGCACAGATCAAAGCAGTCTCAGGCCCGCTTCCTCCTAACCCCCCTACCATCCCTTCCAGCCCGGCAGAAGCGGGTCAAGGACGGGGACAACTTAAAAGTGGACACAGTCGTCATGACCATAGACCAGTCACTACCCCGAGCTGCGTGGCCGGCCGGCCGCGTAAGCAACGTGATCATTGGTGCCGACGGAAAGGTCAGAGCGGCAGAAGTGCTCGTCCAGGGGCGGACATACACCCGACCCGTGGCGAGGCTGATAGAGTTGCCAAGGCTCCCCGACTCTCCTAATGACGACCATGACCCACTGACTTTGTGAATTGCCCTACTCCTCACAACGGACATTGAGTAGTGGACAGTGCGGTTAATCTGTCTCTGCTTATCTAATTAGGTGCGGACTAATTAGGAGGCGGCTGTTACGAAGGATCAGATTAAACCGAATATATATATTTATTACTTGATATATATTGCATAGTATTTGTATATCGTCTGATATCCCTTGTGTATTCTTTGTACATATACACGGAATATCCCTTTTACCTAGTACAGACCATAATATTTCGTTCTCCTATTGGATAGCGATCCACTAGGCGCCACAGCCATACCCCCAATGTCAGTTTCAAGTACCTCGGAGCCCACATATCCGAGGACTTGCCATGGACCACACACATTGACAGTGTTGTGAAGAAGGCACGACAACACCTCTACTTCCTCAGGCGCCTAAGGAAGTTCCAAGTCAGTCAAAAGATCCTTAGGAACTTCTACTCATGTACAATAGAGAGCATCCTGACCGGCAACATCACCTCCTGGTTTGGGAATAGCACTGCACAAGACCGTAGCAGACTACAAAGAGTGACACGTTCAGCCGAACGCACAATTGGAGGGGGGCTTCCCACCCTCCAGAACATTTACAACAAGCGGTGCAAGGGGAAGGCTAAGAGAATTATTAAGGACTCGAGCCACCCGAACAACTGCCTCTTTGAACTGCTGCGGTCAGGCAAACGATACCGGAGTCTTAAGGCGAGCACAGAAAGACTCAGAAGAAGCTTCTATCCCCAGGCCATCAGGCTGCTAAACGAACAATAATCGCTAAACGAACAATAATCACTATGCAACAACCATCAAATGCACACAGCACACACACCCACACGCACACACTCACTCAAACAAACAACACACTGCAGCACCCACTCTCCACACTTTAGATCACACAAACACACTTACACTTTATATTTATTGATAAAGGATTTGCACTACAACTCGTACACCTACTGTGAATTGTACCTAAATTGCACCTCGTCCCATTTCTCCATTTCTGCCTTGCACTATATAGTATTGTATTGTATGGGCCTGCGGGGTGCCAAAGGTACCATGACCATACGCACCATCAGAAGGGACCAGAAGACCATAAAAGGTGAAAAGGTCTCCTTCAAGATAGCAGCGGTGGACCAGCCCAAGAAGCAGTATAGTATTACCAACGTCTTCACCAGCCACAACATAGGCCTGTCCCAGTACACCTACCCCATCCCACAGCTGATGGCGAAGTATGTGCACCTACGTCAACTACCTATACCGCTTATCGACGGCGCCACACCGACCCTGCTCATCGGCTCCGACCACGCGGACCTCATTCTCCCAATTGAGGCGGCCCACATCGGACCCAAAGGATGCCCAGTCGTGGTTCAGACCCGACTGGGGTGGACGCTCCAGGGCCCCCTCTACGGACTTGACAGTCAACCCACGCCTACACGCTGCCTACACACAAAGGTGAGCGACACCGGCCACTCTCTCGTACAGCCCGTTGAGAGGCTATTGACATTAAGCGAGAGGCCTGTGAGAGAACCGTGGGCACAAGAGGGAGTTCGGAACTCCACCCCCCTCAGCTGCGCTCCAGACGTAGCTGACCTCGAACCTAGCACCCCAAGCGACTCCTTGATGGGGCAGCCAAGCACAGATCAAAGCAGTCTCAGGCCCGCTTCCTCCTAACCCCCCTACCATCCCTTCCAGCCCGGCAGAAGCGGGTCAAGGACGGGGACAACTTAAAAGTGGACACAGTCGTCATGACCATAGACCAGTCACTACCCCGAGCTGCGTGGCCGGCCGGCCGCGTAAGCAACGTGATCATTGGTGCCGACGGAAAGGTCAGAGCGGCAGAAGTGCTCGTCCAGGGGCGGACATACACCCGACCCGTGGCGAGGCTGATAGAGTTGCCAAGGCTCCCCGACTCTCCTAATGACGACCATGACCCACTGACTTTGTGAATTGCCCTACTCCTCACAACGGACATTGAGTAGTGGACAGTGCGGTTAATCTGTCTCTGCTTATCTAATTAGGTGCGGACTAATTAGGAGGGGGCTGTTACGAAGGATCAGATTAAACCGAATATATATATTTATTACTTGATATATATTGCATAGTATTTGTATATCGTCTGATATCCCTTGTGTATTCTTTGTACATGTACACGGAATATCCCTTTTACCTAGTACAGACCATAATATTTCGTTCTCCTATTGGATAGCGATCCACTAGGCGCCACAGCCATACCCCCAATGTCAGTTTCAAGTACCTCGGAGCCCACATATCCGAGGACTTGACATGGACCACACACATTGACAGTGTTGTGAAGAAGGCACGACAACACCTCTACTTCCTCAGGCGCCTAAGGAAGTTCCAAGTCAGTCAGAAGATCCTTAGGAACTTCTACTCATGTACAATAGAGAGCATCCTGACCGGCAACATCACCTCCTGGTTTGGGAATAGCACTGCACAAGACCGTAGCAGACTACAAAGAGTGACACGTTCAGCCGAACGCACAATTGGAGGGGGGCTTCCCACCCTCCAGAACATTTACAACAAGCGGTGCAAGGGGAAGGCTAAGAGAATTATTAAGGACTCGAGCCACCCGAACAACTGCCTCTTTGAACTGCTGCGGTCAGGCAAGCGATACCGGAGTCTTAAGGCGAGCACAGAAAGACTCAGAAGAAGCTTCTATCCCCAGGCCATCAGGCTGCTAAACGAACAATAATCGCTAAACGAACAATAATCACTATGCAACAACCATCAAATGCACACAGCACACACACCCACACGCACACACTCACTCAAACAAACAACACACTGCAGCACCCACTCTCCACACTTTAGATCACACAAACACACTTACACTTTATATTTATTGATAAAGGATTTGCACTACAACTCGTACACCTACTGTGAATTGTACCTAAATTGCACCTCGTCCCATTTCTCCATTTCTGCCTTGCACTATATAGTATTGTATATTAGTACACTGCACAGTATTGTATATTGTATGGTAACTACGTCTATTCTGCATCGAACATTGTACATATGTCTAAACTGAACACTGTGACCTCTTTTTTTTACTTCTAATTTTACTATGTTTTTATTTCATACTTATCTTGTCTTGCACAGTCTCTGGAGCGCAACAGTAAGAAGCATTTTGTACAAAAGTATTCTGTACTTCTGTATGACAACTATTAAAGAAACTTGAAACTTGAAACTAGTTCAAAGTCACCGCCAAGGCTTGCCTGAACATGCCCGGTTCTGCGCAGGAATACGAGACAGAAATAAGGCTGGTACTAGATTATTCACCGTACGTATAAATACGTTGCAGGTGGATACAGCAGTTAGTTACCCAAAGAAGTTAACCTAGAAACGTGTTACCCTCAAACGTTAAAGCCTTCATCACGAGTCAACGACCAAGTGAAGTGAGCAACCGTGCATCTAAATAGAGCACTTATAACCGCGTGCGAATAGGATAGTAAAGTGTCAGAGCTTAGTGGAATAACGTCAAGTTCGACCTAGTTAATGTGAAGTACCGCGCACCGGAGAATCTACACCGGTGAATGCAGAGCCCTTTTCCGGCTGGATTATTATTATATTGCTTTGGTCCTGTGGCTGTTGGAGCGGAGGAGAATCGTCTACACCCACTACTGTGTGGGATTTACCCGTGAGGAACATCACTCGAGCCCGTCTCTAGGAGAGGCTGGCTGGCTTTCACCTATGCTGCACGCATACTTGGATTATAGCTGCTGCTTTCGTCTGCCGATCAAGGGAGTAATGTACCGTCCCCGTAGCTGGAGCTTATTGAT